>NC_049209.1:6077886-6377886 GCF_013347855.1 Anguilla anguilla | reverse complement strand
TTTGCTCTTGCCATCACTCTCATACAAGTGAATCTTTGTCTTGTGTACAAAAGGCTTTTTTCCAGAACTCTGCAGGCTGTTTTAGGTACTTCGTACCAACCTGTAACATGGCCATCCTGTTTTGTGGCTAACTAGTGCTTTACATCTTGTAGTTCTGTTCATGAAGTCTTCTGCAGACAGTAGTCACTCCCAGATCCATGCCTGTCTCCTGAAGGGTGTTTCTGATCTGTTGGGCAGGTGTTTGGGGTTTTTTTTCTTTAATTTGGGGAGAATTATTTTATTATCAACTGTAGATGTCCACTGAGCTAATTAGTGTTCTGTTTCTTCTTAATGAACAAACATTTGATTTTGGTAAGCCTAAGGTTTGCCCTATGTCCCTGACTGTTTTTTCTTATTTCTCAGCCTCATAATGGCTTCCTTGACTTTCATTGGCACAACTCTGGTCCTCATGTTGACAAACGCCAATAACAGTCTTCAAAGGTAATCAAAACCCTAGAATCAACACTAGATACTGAAAGCTCTCTTATACCTGCGCTAAGGTAGCAATCAAACTCACCTGACTAATCAGAAACCATTTGTCCCAAATGTAAGTGCCCAGTATGTTATTTCAAACAGTGCGGTAAGTTTCATGTGGTGAAACCAAAATGCACAAAAATAACCTTTAATAAAAGCAGAGTATGCACTTGTACATTCACTTGAATGTGAATTGTTTGACTACAAATCTAAAATTGTGGAGTACAGAGCCAAATCAAGAATGAAAAATATTTCTTTGTCCCAGACATTATGGAGCTCAATGTATGTGGAAGGATGTTTATCACTGTCTATTATGAACCATAAGTAGAAGGAGAAGGTTTTTGTTTCTCAGTAAGCCTGTGAGGAGACTATCCATTATACAGTACATGCAGAGGGAGAGGTCTGTCTCTATCCATTAAAGAATGTATATGACAGGATAAACTCTTCCTTTGTCGGTTAGTCCATACATCTCTCTCTGTTCTTAATATGCTTTTATGGCTTGTTTCCCCCCCACACAGAGTGGCCAGAGTTTGTCAGCAGCTATGCGTCTTGGTGGGCATCCCACGTACTGGACTGGCTGAAGTTTGGTCGGCGGGTGCTGGTGGTGCACTATGAGGACCTACAAGGGGCCCTCTTCCTCCAGCTGCGCCACATTGCCTCTTTCCTAAATGTCAGCATTACAGAGGAGAGGCTGCTGTGCGCTCAGAGTAACCAGGACGGCCATTTCAAGCGCTCTGGGACTCGGCAGCAAGGTTTTGACCCCTTCACCCTGGAAATGAAGCTTCTGATTGACGGCTACATCCGCACCGTGGACCGTGCTCTCAGGGACCGGAATTACACTGGCCTGCCCCAGGAGTACCTCCCTAGATGATGAGGGGCACCCTCTGCCCCCCCCCCAACTTCAAACTCCTGGAGAGAGGGGGGGGAGAAGGGGTAGGCGTGTGGAGCAAGTACCTGACTATAAAAAGAGCACAGACAAGAACTGCCGTTCGTAAGCTCAACAGTGTCTGGTTGTACTGCTACGGTTTTTTTTTTTTGGTTAAAATTTTGTCAAGCCGTCTTGTCTCTTCATAAATGTGCCATTGAGTGGTGTCAAGCTATATGGAACTTTTCTGAGATGATTGAAGAGCAGATGAGACTTTTCTCCTTTATTAAAGCGTGAAGGCAATGACAGGCCTTCTGTCACATCGGGATACACTCAGATTTCATACTTTCTGTTCTGTGCTGTTCGTGCAAGTGGAAACTGGCTGGCAGGATGCTTTCCAATACTTTACCACAGATGTCTTCATCACACTGTGCCCTCTGTCAAACAGATTTATTTTCTCACTTACAATATTGCAGCTATCTGGATCACTCTGCTAAAAATAGCAGAGTGTGGCATACTGAACTAATAAAGTGCAAGGAAAAGCATTCTAGTGCTGTAGAGTTATTATTGTGGAAAGCCTGAACTGTAGTTACCCTATGTGAAGTCCATGTGGAATTTAACGCAGCTTTGAATTTAATTGAGTATGACATTCTATCATTGTGCACTATTTAGGTCCATCTGTCCTTCCACTCATGCATGTGGGAGTTCCCTGATTGATCCTGCCTCCCAGATAGAGGTTTGCTGATAAAGGTATATGTTGCAGTGGAGCCCAGGCAGACTATGCACAAATACCTAAATCTACACATACACCTGAATTTACGTATACACGTGTGTGTGTGTGTGTGTGTGTGTGTGTGTGTGTGTGTGTGTAGTCTTATTACACTGGAACTGATGAGAATTGGACCAAAACTCTGGATGAGATCCTTCGTTGTAATAATAGTCCTGTCTTCAATTTTCTGTCTTTACTTTTCACGTCAGAACTATATTGTAACAGTGGCTGAATTCGCTGCAAAGAAAATTATCACAGAAATCTTTTATCTTTGCTGCGTATTTCTGAAATTACGTTTGAGGAGTTGTTCTTACATCCTTCCCTTGTAAAACATGAATTTGGAAAGGTCGCAGTTATTCTAATCTGGCCGTCTTAAAATTAAATGATTCCTTTACTTCTCTGACAAGGAATTTCATTTCAGAAACAGCAGTGAAAGTGCCTGAATGATTCTCATGTGTGAATATGTAGAAATTTAAAAGCAAGGCCATTAAGCTGTACCAGCCTGTTGTAGGCAGATCAGTTTGAATAGTGCACTCCACGTTCCACATGTGGGTAGATGAAAATGTGTGTGTGTCAGTGTCATTAACACGTCATTTATTCTGAACTAAACACTTTATTTTGGGGTTAATGGAGTGGAAATCATACATTTAAATGTTATTTAGCAGTTAAATTATTGCCACAGTCAACCATTTCAAACCAGGTCTAAATATATGTCCCCATGTTTCTTAATGGTTGTTTTTTTGCGTTATGACCATAGTGTCATAGTGTAAGGGGCAGGTGCCCAAGGTTCAGGACTGCACTGTAGGCCACTGTAACACAAACATAGTTTGCAACTCACTTTTGTTGGAAGGTGATAAAGGTTGTCGCTTCTCACATTCACTGCCTCTGTCATTGCTTCTCCCTTGAATATTGAACAATTTTGTCTGTCAGCTGCAGGTCTTGGAAATCATTTTGCTTGACAAATGTCAATGAATATACGGAAAGTGGCGCTCCTATTAACAAACATGAAACTGTCCAGACCCATGGCGCAACTTGGCAAACTATATTTTTTGGTTGATTTTATGCGCTCATATATGGCAGTTGGTTGAAAATAGACACGTCATGTTACAATAATGATAATGGAAATGACTGTGCTGTGAAGTTTAGGTGGCAAACAACAAGGCTGAATCCTTTTGATGTAATTTACATCGGAACTATACGCTCAGATCGCCTAGTTTCACTCACTGTGGCCAAGCGACATAGCTCAGGAGGTAAGACCGATTGTCTGGCAGTCGGAGGGTTGCTGGTTCAAACGCCGCCCTGGGCGTGTCGAAGTGTCCTTGAGCAAGACACCTAATCCCTAACTGCTCTGGTGAATGAGAGGCATCAATTGTAAAGCGCTTTGGATAAAAGCGCTATATAAATGCAGTCCATTTACCATTTACCAAGCGGAATCGATAACGTTTCAGAAAATATATAATGTTAAGATTTAATTCAGTCTTCTACTGGGAGTTTAGGATTTAAGTTCATTGCAGTTGTCATTAAAAAAAAAAAAAAAGGGTAATTTGTATTTGCTGAATTTAAGGACTACTCTGTGCTCACGTTTTGTGATATTTCCCCCTTTTCCCCCCTAATTTGAAATGCCCAATCGCATTTATCAACTCTCATTTCCTCAGCTTCCACTATCGATCCAGGAGAGTGCAGACAGACATTTTGTCTCCTCCAAAGCACAAGATGTCAGGTGTCACTTCGTAGTTCTGAAGAGTCATAAGAGGTGCACTTGTGGGCACATTATTTTTCAGCGGGAGTCACTGGTGTGCAGTGAGACCATCATCCGGGCTGACTGAAACCCAGCTGATTATCCATTGAGCTGAGGGGCTGAACCAGCTCTATGTGAAGTGTGAAGTTCCTATACGTGTATAGGCATATACGTAGTGCATGTCTATAGTCCACGTGTCTACGAGCATAGTACTTAACCTCACTAATGAATGTGCTCCTCTCAGGAAATCCTAATAAATGTGACAAAGTTGCCACATCTACAGGTATATTCATAAGTGTGTGCCCCTGTATGACAGATTTTTCCTTGGGAAGAAGCTGTCACACAAGAGAGCTTAGAGCAGCAGCATCACACCGAAATGGAAATGACACAAAACCCTTCCTAAGCACCCAACCCTTAAATTACGCTGAATGTCTACAAAAGTAGCCAGAATGTCTTTCCCCTCATCATTAGGCCACAATGGGGCTCGATCTAAATACTAATAAGGCTGTTAAAGGGAAGCCTTCTTTCTAAGCAATCATACAATGATGCAACTGAGGACAGGTGTGGAGGGGGGTGCTAGGTGAGGATGTGAAGGGATGAGGGCTTGAACCAACACAACTTGCAGGTCCTTGATGCACTGCCAAGATTTTAGGTCTCAGAAAGCCTCCCTAGAGTCACATTGAAAAACCCATTTCCTAAGGCTAATTAACAGTCACATCACCTTCTTCCGCAGTTAGACGATCAATTGGATTCCTTGTCAGATGGCATCCCAGCATTGGTTTTATGTGTGTACTGAATTCAAGTGACAGGAGTTTAGGTATGGTCCATGCACCTGCTTTAGGTGATAAGACTAGTAATCTTTAAATAAACAGTAAACACTTTGAAATAGTGTGCAATTCACCATACTTCAAGCACCCAAATGCAACAAATTTGTTTACCCATGCATCATTTGCTGAACTGGAGCTTGAATAAAATTTGAAGTTTACCTACAACACTGTTAAGAACTCTTTCAAAGCACTTTCCTTTCTTCCAATTTTTTAAATATTATATTTATATTCAACTCAAATGTTTTCTACAAATTCACATTCACAGAATAGATGCCCATTTACAAAAAGGAGCTGTAGCTGAGAATATCTGGCAAGGTTCACTTGGGGGGGGGGGGGGGGGGGGGGGGGATGAAATGAAACAACTACTGCTATCATTCCATTTTCACAGGTGGTTTAATTACTGAGCAGCTAAGCGTAGCCTCAACACATAGGGCCAAGAACGGCCTTTTGTAATAGCTTTATGATGCCTTAAGTACACAGGAGCCCTGTGGCTGTCACCACTTCATCAAGCTGCGAGCACTCGAGGTAATCGCTCATTAATGTGAAAGGTGTCTTGCAGTTTGCAGATCATCTTTAATATTAATGGGCCCTCCAACATAACATCTTTTTATAAGGCACTGGGGCTAAATATGCATGATTGTACTTCCGCTTCTAACACTTTATGGCCAATTATAACGAGAGAAGTCATGAAATGTGAAATATCTGAACAATCATTTATAAACAACAACAACAATAATAATAATCCAATGCACGGACAAAATACACATTACTGTATATGTACTCATCTCACTAATCAAGAGCTTTTCTATAAGATGGGTTTGACTGGGCACATCAGAAAAAACGACAGGTGTGACCCAGTGAGGTAAATAATATATCCGATTACATGTGCTGTTTTCCCCGTTTACACATTCATAATACACATCCGACCTGTGCCACACATGAGCAAAAAAAATCAGAATTGGGTCACTTTTACCAGGGGGTGTAAACATAACATTACATGCGCTCAGCTTTCTTTGTGGGATCTGTCATGGCAGGAGCAACTTCTTTCAGCAGTTAAAACTAATTGTCCAATCATCTGCATTTATGCAACCCTGAAAATAATCTAAAATATCAGGGCATAAAAAAAGATTAAATGCTAAGGAATGCTCATGCACTACTTTGATTAATTATGGATTAATATTGATAATACTTTAGCATACATTAATGAGAAAGGAACCGTAATTAAGAACATTAATAGCAGAATTTCACCCAGGCAATTAACTAACTTAAAAATGAAATACATTGCCTGACCTACCAGTGAAATGACTCAGTGTCATTGACAGTTCTTTGTCCTGAAATCAAAATATATCCATTGTTCATTCATGTATATCTCTCTGAGGGAGTATATTGCAAGTTGTCTTTTTAAAAAAAAAAAAAAGGTTGTAAAGTACAAAGGAAATAATCATCACGTAAGAGCTGATCCTTTCAGCTGCTGGAAGAATGAGTGGTTTAATTATATACTGCACATTGGCCCGATGATGGAACTAAAGTACACATCAGTGGCTAATTGTACAGAGAAACAAAGGGGGAGATAACACATTAGAAAGATAGCAAATGGAAAATTCCACATGTTAACTTACTATATAAGGTAACATGGTAACTACCCAGCTGATCTTGAAATGCAAAGGGAAATTAGCATTTACAAACCACCACCATGGCATAATCAGATAGAGAAAAGTACTTTCTACAGGCAAATGAACATGACAGATAATTTATATAGGTTTCAGTCTTCATAGTATTAAGCCCTATCTATGTTGGTAAAGGGGCAACTTGCACCATTCTTTAAAAAATATCCACAGCATAAAATCAATATCTGTACAACAGAATTATGCATGGATGAACAAGCCCCAGAGGGGTATAATAAGACATACAGCACACAACTAAGTGAATGGCAGCCATGATGGATTTCAATTGAGTCGTACATCCAACCTGGCTGGCTGTTATTGTAGCACAGACCCAGGAGGTGTTTAAATGGTTGAGAATATATTCTGATGTAATCCAGTGTTTCATCAATGCTTTAGATCAGAACAGGGCCTTCTGAAATTTGAATCATTAGTTACGTAGTGGCTTCAGGTCTTGTGCTCAGATGTTACAAATATCTTAAGTAGGTTCGACTTAGAAATCCAGTTAAATAACAGGAGTTCGTGAAAATGTCCAGAGTTTCCCCAATTAAGAAAAGCACGGCAGGTACAACTGACTCAAAATTGTATGTTACTCTTTCGTTTACGCAGCCCCGCAACATGAGCTCTCCACGACATGCGCAATCAGATTAGAGCAGCGAAAGGGTGCTGGTTCGACAGCGTGCTTGTGATATACAGTCCGACCAAATTAAATAAGGTACCCAGCAGAACTCACAGGGAGTCCATCACCAGGTGACACAGCGCAATGACTTTATAGCTGCCATGATTCATCCACAACAAGGATCTTGTCACGCGGCCCCTTTGCCGCTGAACTCAGTGAAATATGACGCCAGTTCCTTTTTCAGACTTCACAATGTGGTCACTCTCCTCGCACATAAATTCCAGGAAGGAGGAGGTCTCAAAGCTTGGGATTGAAAGTTGTGACCATGTCCCCCTCTCACTCCAATCTTATTGCTGCGGCATCAATTTCACATTGGAAGGAAAGCCAAAACTGTCAGCGTCAGTGGGGTGTTCGTCCAGTCTCTGGTCGGCCCATTCTGATTTTCTATTCCGACATTTATATAAGCCTCCACAGAGCAGACACCGTTTACAAAAAAGTTTTTTGTCTTTATGCCAACAAACTTCATTGGCAAATGGCGTGAAATGGGTCAGGTACAATGAATACATTAAATCAGTGTGCTTACAAGAATGAACATAACCTTGTTTATTTCGGTGTGGTTTAGGTATACGCACAAGTGTATTGCACTATCATTTAGTGCATGTAATTTCATACAGTGGCCTGTAAGAAAACCAGCCCAATGAGCAAAGATTGGAAAGCTGAGCAGAGAAAGAACTTTCTAAAAAAGAAAGAATGGGGCTTATTAGTGGGCTTGCTCCTCCTGGTAGAGGGGTACAGCATATGTAGCAAGGGCTGGGGAAAACACTGTTAGATTTTATGATGTTAATGGTTTATCATAATATTACATCTCCCTATCATATAAAATAACTAGGATACCTCAGTTACAGCTTCCCAATCCCAGTTTTATCAAATACATAGATGATTCAACTCCATTTGAGATCAGCTTCACAAACAGGATGCGTGAATATACACAAAATCCCAATACCCATTCCTGATTTTATTTAGTTCCGGCATGAGCATTTTACAGATTCATCTGAGCTGTGAAAGCAACTGAAACCGCTCAGAACCTTTTCACAGTTGGAAAGCTGACACTGACAATCTTTTCTCTAAGAGCCTGAACAGTGAGTCCATTGAAATACAGATTACCACTTTGATACAAAAACATTATATATGCCCATTGGTTCATGTCAGCCACCAGCTGTGTGAAGAAAAAAATATTTTCGCTTGGAAAAGCATTAAGAGTACAAACCTTTTTCTACTGATGCGACTAAAATGTTGCATCCCCCCTTGCAAAATGCTCCTCAGTAGTACAATTGTAAAACAGAAATAAGTATCAACACTGGTTCTATCAGAACTTGTGTTAAGGCAGGCCAAAGCCTTGAACTTCAAATTTGTTCTCAAAAGCCCAGAAGAGTAAAGAATTAAAAATATTCAGTCTCCCTTCCCTGCACTCATTTCAGTAGAATTCAAGCCTGTTCTTAACTGCTTCCTCTCCCCCAATGGTGTAAATCAACACAGACTGAGGATAATGCACAAATACAGATGTAATAAAACTGTCATGGGCTGCCTGAGCCTCTCCTTCAGAGTATCATCATCACACAGATAGAGCGGCAATAAAGCACGGGTCTAATAATGCTTCGGGATGAACAATGGCCCCGCTGGTAAATTCCTTTAAGCATATGGCAGGCACCTGATGCTGCTTGAATGGGAGAGACTAGCTGCATTAGTGCACCATATTGCTTGACCAAATGTGACAAATCTGGAACATGGATGCTGATGGGGAAGGATTTAGACTGCATTGCATTTAGCTAAGCATATATATAGAATCTTTTTTATTATTTTATTTTACAAGGGCAGGCATTCGCTGCCCCCTCTGAATGCCCTGATGGGTATTATATTTCATTAGACCCTGATGCTATTATGGTGGCTATCCTTTCTAGGAGTGTGCAAAGCATGATCATGATAATTCGCTCAAGATGACATCCAGAGATATGGCCTTTATTCTGTGCTTTGAATGCACCGACTGTCCTTATTTTAGGTGAGTCCCAGTGAAGTAATCTAAGGATAAGGGTCATTCTTTATGCACAGTGGTGGGAGTGTTTGAGAAAAAAAAAAAAAGTGAAAAGCCAATTGGTAGGCCTTAGAATTCCTGTTACCTACCTTTTTTCCCTTTCTTGAATTGCACCCTGTATTTTTGCATGTTTTTAAAATGAATAAAATTGCTGTTATTTGGTGTGATTGCTGCCTGAAAGGCCCACTAGGCACACCCTTGCTCTCCCTCTAAACAATGCTGCAAGTGGTCAAACACAAATGTCGTCCTTGGAGACAACCCTACTGAAAAGTCAAACACAATTTCACATTAAACAATTCACAGCTCCTCAGTTTGTTTAATTTCAATGGTGCAACTAGATATTAATGAGACGTTTTTCTGCTGTTCAAAGCATTACTCCTCATTCAGAGTTTATGGCAATGGCAGTATTACTAAAGTAGGACTGGGAGATTGGGAGGGCGTCTCCAGCTGGCTGAATCTTGAGTGCGCCCTTTCTGGGTGGTGTAGAAAAAAAAAAATGGGCCCTGAAAAATACGAGTCCTTCTTAAAAAGAACGGCAGCATTGTTATTACTACAATAAATTTATATCGGTGTGCTTTTCCTTGGCTTCAGTTCTTCCGGTAAGTTCCATTCATCTGCTAATGGGCTGGAATGCAGTTTTTTTGTTCTTGCCGCGGCCAGCAGGGACCACGATAAATCAGGTTGCGTAACCAACGGAAGTCTCCAGCGACCTCTGGAAAGGATGTGATTGTGAGGACAGTGACAAGGTCTGTTGCCCTCGTCACACAGTGGTACATTTCAAATCTGTAGAAATGAAAGAGACCAGTTTTTCCCGAAGAGTCTGCCTCCATCCACGCAGGTAGAGATGAACTTCATATGCTGTCCTGTGTGTCCTGGTGCCTTCCAGTTATGGCAATGTTGGCATCCAGTAGAAGCATTTCCCAATTGAGAATAAAACTATTCTAATATTAGGCTCATAACAGAAGGCTCAAATCGTAAAGCACAAATGACCACTTCAATATCTATGTAATCACAGCGGAGTGAATTTAAATATGGTGACAATAACAAAAGGCGGAAATGGCGCAAAAAGAAAAAAAAAAAAACACTTCAGCTTCATTCAATGAGCAGAGAGAACATTATTACCAAAGCATCAACCTCTGCTTGACAGCATATAATACAACAATGTCTAATGAGCCATTCCAGAGTTGGAATTTTAAATGGGTGGTTACAAACAGCAATCTGCATATCACCTCTTCACAAATGTTTAATAGGACCTTTAAGGTCCTATATTCAATCAAATAGGACATACATATTGTATATAGTTTTATGGTTGGTCAAAATACATTATTCCCTTGTAGTTATAAATAGTGGACTGTCACATGGGTGAAAGATATTCAGTCATGTCCCATATTTAAGGTCTGCACCTTAATCAATTAGCACATAGGCAAGTCCTTCAAAGAAAAGTCTTGCACACATGTAACATTTTTGGTAATGTTAGAACAGGTCTAGGTAAATGGTGGGGCAAAAAAAATAAACATTTGTATTTGCTCAGTTCTTTGAAAAGAAGATTCAGTAAGCATCAGCAAGTATTGCTGTTGGATAGCTGATTGACTGTGGTATTTATTGGATGAGAGATAGGAGGAACGCTCTGGCAAAACTACTGATTTCAATATGAACAGCCATAGAACAGGCATCTGGAATGAATGGTGGACAATTGCGCCAGTGAAGTAATAATTTATAATACAATTTAAATTGTGTGAGTTTCAGGGTTCAGGCACTTCCTTGAACAAAATACATTTGAAAAATCAAGTTTAAATGGCAAAGAAAACGATGACTGTTGGTCAAAATACATTACTACCTTGGACGATCAATATTCATTGTGTGTTTTGCCAGTCAAGCCTACAGTCATTTGAAAAACAAAAAAATACTGCCTCAGTCTATTTTTTATAGCTTCCAGTGCAGCAATGGCAAAGGCAGCAGCAGCAGCAAAGAATGATTTCAGTTCAACATACAGTGGGCCCTGAACAGCAACTCACAAAACATGTATGCTTCTTGTTCTCTCAAATTTACTACAAAACGGTTCCTTCGTTCCTTTCAAAAGCTTTCAAATTTGGCTGTATTATTTAGGTTCACATCATAAGGGTGGGCACGATGGCATAGTGGTTAGCACTGTTGCCTCGCAAGGAGGTGGTTCCGGATTCGAATCCGGGTCCGACCGGATCTTCTCTGCGTGGAATTTGCATGTTCTCCCCGTGTTCACGTGGGTTTACTCCGGTTTCCTCCCACACTCAAAAGACATGCATGTTGGGCGCGCTCCTGCAGTTGCCCTTGACCAAGGCACTGGCCTTAGAACTGGAGTTGGTCCCCGGGTCCTAAGTAACTAGGATGGGTCAAATGCAGAGGACAAATTACCCCACGGGGTTCAATAAAAAGTATCTTGTATATCTAGGTTATATTTGAAATATGACACGCTTGTTAGCCAATACTATTATGCTAATTCAGAACTGTGTGGATGCAGTAGTATCAGGCAAACTCATTAGTCTTCTAACCAGACTGGCAAAAGACAAAGAGTGATGTATCCAATACAGGCATGTAAGCTGGAAAGCATCAGGGCAGGCTGATGAAAATGATGAATATTAATTCGTTCACCTTTATTAGCTTTATACAGTTGCCATTATGCAGCAGTCACAATCATTTTTTCCAGTAAAACTAGGAGACCTCAGGGTAACTGGTATTAAAAAGTAATTTTTCATGGCTGGTTTACAGCACAGGTTCAAAATAATTTTTATAAACTGTTTTGTAATGTATTGTTTCTTGCACTTACATTTGGAGGTTATTTATCAAAGCACAGATGGGAGGAAAAAAAAAAAAAAAAAAAAAAGAAAAAAAAGACCAGAACAGCACTGTGATGGGACTCTACAGGTCATCATCCACACAGGGCACCATTTACATGACATGCAGAGAAATGTGTTGCAAACTCATGTCAATAGTTGTCCAGTTTGGTAAACAGAATTGAGTTGGGATAAAGGATTCTGCCTATTTCATGCATCTTCCGGCCTGGATTTATGAAAACCTTTCAAAATTAAAATGGCAAAATAGTATAGGCCAATTAGCCTGCATTAGTGGTTTGTATTTAAAAAATGTCTTGGTCAACTTAAATGTCAAAGTAACATGACATTTCTAAACTGGCAGCACGAACAGGAGCACCTGATGGTAAATAACCTTTTCAGTGTGTGCACCCCTCACTCTCCACTAGCAGCACGGACGCTAAAATAATTTCCTTTGTTTTTTCTGTGGACAGAGGCAATTGAATAGGTAAAACCTGGCTGTTTAGTCAAAGCTGAGATGCCACAATTCATATTTTTTAAAATTTATTTCAAATGCAAGGTTTCCAATTCATCTTTGTCAGAAATGAGGGAATTCATCAATTACAGTAGCGGAGGCAGCTTTCAACAGTAAAAACTGCCGCAGAAACGTCAAGAGAAGAACTGTAGAGAAAAGTGCAGGTGTTGGGTGAAGCTAGCAATTAACACTGACTTCAGTAACATATTGAATGAGAAAATTCTCTCACCGAGCAAGGCCATGTACTTCAACCGAAAGACATCTTTCCTCTTGCTTAAACTGGATTTTTAATTTGTAATTTGACATCCACTTCCTTGTCTATTGCTACATAGCCTTGGCCATCCGGTCTCTTATCTAACGCGCAGCTTTGGTTTTCTGGGACCGCAGACAAATCGGTTACATTTCACCTCATGTAGCGGTGTGAGGGAATAAGGGTTTTGGGAGACCAAACCTCTCTGGACCAAACGCGACTGAACAGGAATTTATTCACCGGAGGTCGAATAGCCACTAAAGTCTCGAAAGAGACAAGGACAGGGTGAGAGAACGGAAAGGAAAACAATACTCCTAAGGTAAAATAAAATAAAACAAAACTGCCTGTGCAGAAAACGGGGCAACACAAAGAAAACAGACCTCGAACCGAGGCTGAAAAAGTAACACCCTTTATAAAAAAAAAAAAAAAAAAAAAAAAAAAAAAAAAAATTCTGAGTTTAGATTGTGGCACTAACTTGTTGCCAACAACCCATTAACCTAAAGACTGATGTGCTAACTTTGTAGCTACAACAATCCAATATCGCAAACTCTCAATCCTATACCTTTACCTCACTTGACAGATTACCGGCTCTCGTGTAACGTAAGTGACACTGAAGCAAAGCTTATCGGCTTGCTCGGGGTTTAAATAGAAAGCCAACAGGTGCAAATTGTAAAAAGAGATTTGCACGTGTATAATTCAATCAACGAAATGAAGAGAATTCAATGGCCGTAATAACTGAAGAAAAGGCGCATATAGAAACAAATGGCCGTAATAACTGAAGAGAAGGCGCCTATAAAAACCAATGGCCGTAATAACTGAAGAAAACGCGTAGAATTAAAACCAATGGCCGTAATAAACGAAAGAATGACGCAGGTTGGAAAATAAATGGTGTTATCACCCAAAAGCATGACAAGCTGCTCTATTCAGTTTATTCAAAGTTTCAGTTCCAGTGAAAACCTGAAAAAATGTTGGTGAAGTTCTAAACTTATCATTTCCATAACTACAATGTCTACAATTATTCATCCCCACCCCAAACACTTTATCGACTTCATCAGACAATTTCAGTAAATTAATTTTGTGTGATTATATTTGCAAAGTTAGTTTCAACAGCACTTGATTGGGAAACCCGTATCAAAGCGCTGGTCATTCAGTTGATGAACAGTGTGCTGAAGTAGACTGCAACATCATTGCACCTGGGTAAAAGCACCTGTTGTCTGTTGTCGGGGGTTGTGAAGAAAATGGAAAAAACTTCCTGTATTTCGAATTGATTTAAAAAATTTTTTTTTAAGTGCCGTTATTTTATGCCAAAATATTTAGGAAAGTCATGGAAGGAGGAAGACACAGCGTTTACAGGTCCCCAAAGTGAGAATGCGTTGGTCTGGTCTGTCTAGTGTTGAAGGAAACTCTCCTTCGCTGTCTCTCTACAGGGGTGTGTGTCTAATTGTGAAACTTGGCGCTGACTTCTAGTTCTTATACAGCATTGTGGCGGAGCACATCAGAACCTGCAGGTATCATTTTTTCACTCAACAGACAGGCTCAGTTGTGTCCTTGCTCACACGTCTAATCACGTGCACAATGAGCAGGGCAGTGATGTGCGAAGGCTATGTGAGCCTATCCCCAGAGGTGTCACTAAGGGGGTGCGGAGCGACACCATCAGAGGGGGGTGAAACCCCCCCACCCCCCCATCGACAACATCGGGTGACACCAACGGTCGACCGCACTGGGTGTCACCAACCCTAGTGACGTCACAGCTTATCCCTCTTCTCAATGATCCTGCATTGTGCAAAGCAACTTGGAAAAGACTGTTTGTGCACCCCTCAGCAGTGTGTAGTGACATAAAAGGAAGAACACAGAGTTTCTAGTGAGTATAATGAACACAGTGTTCCATGACATGTTCGCCAGTGGTTCTTTTTTCAAAAGGTTTGTACATCATTTTGAGTATACTGCCTTCTTCAGTAAACTCTGACACATCGGCCTCAGTAAGGTCTGACACATCGACCCACAGAGATCTCATTTCAATGACACATAGTACCTTGAAAAGATTTAAAGTGAAATTCACGAAGTTGTTTTCCAAAGTGTTTCCATCTCTGTCCTTCTAAAAGAATGAAGAGGGAGAAGCAATAGTATTTTCCCCCTTCAGCTGTGTATATCTATACCTCTGAATACCACGTCAAATTCTTTGAAAAATGAAAGAAAGAAAGACACCCACAACAGATAGCCACATAGGTAGCTCTAGTAGACATTATTAATCATCAATCAAGAACAAATGAATAACAAGCAATTAGTGGGTAAAATCATGTGGGAAACAGAAAACCGCAACCAGAAACACTGTAGTGGTTCACTTAGATTACCTTTTGCATGCATTATTCTGCATTAACTTCATGGTAAAATTCAAACAGTGATTTTAATACCAGTGTTTTCATTCAGTTTTCTTATTTTATTTCATTTCTCCACAATTTGGAATGCCCAATCATGCTCACACTACTACGATCATTGTAACCTATGTTGTCCAATCAAGAGAGTAAAGTCCTTTATTTAAAAAAAAGACCTGAAAGCTGCAAATCATTGCGAGATTATAATGGTTCCTAGTGGTTCCCTCTGTGAAAAATTCAGTTTTGAGAGACAAATTGTAGGGTCTAATGAGACCAGAATATGGTTGCACTATGTCAATAGAGAGACATATCACTGTCTCTTAGCAACCCTTCTATGAGTCATGCAATTATTCATAAGTGCACTGTGTGTGAATTAAATATTGTAGTTAATCAGTACTGCTTGATGATGGCTGCTTCCTTTACCGTTTCACCACAATAATACATATTTGTTTAGTCATAAAGATGGCTTCTATTTGCAAGTGTGAAATATTTAGATTACCTGGCTAATTGCCTGAGGTTTTGCAGTCATGATTTGTTGAATCATAATCATTACATTCTCACTTGTTTTTTAAACATGCAATATAAGAACCATGGGCCAGTTTGTGAATAATAACTGTACCATAGTACTTTGTTTTTAGAGGAATATTTTTTGGAATTCCACCTACCTGCCAGTTTGTGTATAGACAATACACATCATTAAAACTATGACCCAGGGGCCTGTATCATGAAGCAGGGTCAAGGAGTTAGCTGGATAACTACACTGAGTAAATCTGGAATGTGGACTGCAGTAAAAAGAGCTGTTTCAGGTTTTACTCAGTGTAGTTATCAGCTAACTCAGTAGTCCTGCTTCATGATACAGGCACCTGTACCTGAGCTCTACTGTTAGAGCAGATTGTACCAACTTGCAGACTGAGGACCACTTAGATTCCATTTTGTATACACTATTCTCCATTTACTTCATGGTACAATTCAAACAGTGATTTTAATACCAATGGAAATTATTTTAATAATTGTTTTCATTCAGTTTTCTTGTTTTATTTAATTTCTCCACAATTTGGAATAGCCAATAATGCTCACACTACAACGATCATTGTAACCTATGTTGTCCAATCGGGTGAGTCACATGTTTGATGGTTCCAATGGATGGTGTGTTGATTCTTTACTGGTGTTTTCTTGAGGAAACTGCGGGTGTACAGTGTCTTCCACTAGATTTTGAAACATGGCTGCAGGGATTCGCTTCCATTCAGCCAAAAGAGCATTAAGCCGCGTTTCCACCAAAATTACCCGGAACTTTTAGTCCCAGGAACTACTTTACCAGGAACTAAAAGGTTCCTTCAGCCCATGGTTGTCTGCGTTTCCACGTTGTCGTCGGTCCATCTGTCATATGATTTCTTCTGTAACCCCATACTACCACCGAAGTAGCCTACATTATTTTCTAATAACCGGGACAGCCCGGAGGGGTTTATTCCACTTATATACAACGGGTTACCAACAATGACTATATATGGTTACTTTTGTATTTATTGATTTTCATATATCCTCTCAAACACATTCATTATGTTTTTATGCGAACATTCGCTTTCATGTCTTGACATCCGAAGCGACAGAATGCATTCACATTTATATGTATAACTGGCAACAACAGCAGAAAACATGCACACGTTGTAAACAATTTGCTGTTTGATTACTTTCTCGTCGTCAATTCCATATAGGCTAATCACAAAATGACAAGAATAGAACGAAAACTCGGACTTGCGTGAAAATTTAAATTAGTAGTGGTACAGCCACCGTTTGCTTTCCTTCGAAGTTACTGCTAGCCGAGCAGCGAAGTGTGCCCTCCAGATGCGAACCATGCACCATAAATTAGTCCATAGTCTTCCTGGTCTTTTCGTGGAATTGAAAAATGGCAGTAAAATTGAGTAAAATTACGGCAGTCTGAAAAAGCTAAAGGGACGATTACTAGAATTAACCTGTTATTTTACCCTGACAAAAAGTGCGGAAGGTGATTTCCAGTTTGCTTGTACTGTATCACCAATGTTAATTACGCAGAACTACCGCATACCTCACATAACTGTATCAAACGTTTTGAGTCAATTACAACGGGCTAACAAAGAAAATCCGGAAGAAAATATTCAGCAACCGAATTAATCCGTTTGAATGTTTTGGTAGCCTACGTAATATGCTGTCCCAGCACGAATGCTTAGCATTTTATAAAACGAATACTAAAGCAAGAAAAGAACAGAAGAGCGCACGTTATAATTCCAAGACATTGGCAGGCTATAACCAAAACTAGGCTACTGCGCCGCATAACATACAAGTTTGATTTGAAGTTATTATGAAAATAAATTGGTTTGCGGCTGCATATTTTCAAACATGGCGGAAAAATAAATACAAAAAAATGCTGCGAGTACTCGACCAATCAGAAATGTTCAGCGCTGCAAGCTCCACCCAAAAGGTTCCTGAACTTTCGGAAAGTACTACCCCCCGAGCAGGAACCTTTTGGGGGGTAAAATAAAGCCCCAGGAACTAAATTTAGACCCTAGTTCCTGCTGTGGAAACGCACTGAGTTCCTCAAAAGGTTCCTAGTTCCGGGGTAAAGTTCCTGCGGTGGAAACGCGGCATTAGTGAGGTCGAGCACCGATGTTGGTTGATAAGGCCTAGCTCACAGTCAGCGATATGATTCATCCGAAAGGTGTTCGATGGGGTAGAGGTCAGGTCTGTGTGTGGGGCAGTCACGATCTTCCCCACCAAACTCAGCACACAATTCACTAGAATGTCATTGTATGCTGCAGCATTAAGGTTTTCCCTCACTGGAACTAAAGGGCCTGGCCCAAACCATGAAAAACAGCCCCAGACTGTTATTCCTCCTACACCAAACTTTACAATTGGCACCGCTTTGGCCAGTAACGTTGGCACTATGCATTCTGCCAAACACAGATCCACATTAGTCTGTCAGACTGACAGATAGTGACGTGCGATTCAACGCATTTCCACTGCTCCAGAGTGCACTGGCTGTGTGCTGTGAAATAGCCAAAACCCCTAATTAGAAGGGGTGTTCCCATACTTTTGGAAATGTTGTGTATTTTTGTACCAAGCATTGACATAATCAATCAGTCTCAATTTTCATTTTAATGTTTTGTACACACTGCAACTATTTCCTCATTTAAGGTTATGTAAACCCAATGGGAAGATGGATACATACAGAATTGTGTACACAGACTCCACGCTGAAAGAAAAACTTTATAATTGAAGTGGAGGCAGGTCACAGTTAGAAATTTTTGGAGACTGTCTGGAAACAGCAATGGCACATTCATTAGTCATTCATTAGAGCATGCAAACCTATTGTTCCTTCCTGCTGGCGGATAGCTGTGCATTGCATTTATTTGTTGATTTAGAGATACTGAATGTGGCATTCTGAACCTTAGGGTAAAAAAAATGTATGATTGCTTAGCGGAATTGCAAAATAGCACTGTTGCAATTGAAAGCAAGGTTGGGAGCATGTGTCCATGTGATAAGCAATAACACGCGCTAAAGAAACAGTGTGCTGATAGAAATATCAGAGATTCATTGATTACTACTGTCCCTCGCTGGTAGCCCCTGAAGCGTTGCCTGCTGCGACATTTCTGCAAAGTGAAAAGGCTGGTAATTTGGTAATGGTGAAGGTGTTAAACTGTCTGATCTAATTTTTGTTTCAATATGCTCAGCGTTTTCCACGATTTGAAATGAAAATGATTTCCCCGTATGAAAAATTGATTTTTTTTTTGCACTGGAGACGAATGCTGTAGAAAACGGCTTGTGTGTGTATATCTGGGACAGACAGCCCTCTCCAGCTCATCTCCCCATCTCCAAGGTGGAGTTATAAGTCAAGCAGCCCCAATTTCTCTCAGACTCCTTACCAAACCAAGTTCCCCTGTGACGCTGTGCTGGGTTTGATTAGACTCTGCCTCTTGCATTCATAAGAGGAAGCAGCCAAAATCTCTCTGCACATTGGCATATGTGCTTCTCAACACACTGATAGGCTCACAGCAGGCAGATCTACTTTAAAAAAGCATTAGATTGCCCAGGATCCCTTGAGATAGGAATGAAACTGCAACCTCCATCTCATCTATTAGCTACACAAGTGAAGTGTGAATTAAGTCATGTAACTGTTGCATAGTCACAGTATCTTTTTTTGAAAGTTAAATGACAGTTTTTCTGTAATAAGCACCAGCATCATTTGTGTCTAGCAGTAGACGTCATATGACAGCTATAATGCATTTACTGTCCTTCCTTAGTTCTGGCCAATTTGTCTAGCCTATTTTTTTAAAAATCCTTTCTTTCCTAAATATCAACAAACCTTTTTCCTGGCATTTGAGTGGTATTAATGGGATCACAAGAAAATTACATTTGAGCCAAAAACCATGTTCATGCTCAGAGTATCAGAAACCTTTTAAATCTTGTGTCCATTTACAGTTCTTATATTCAGCTTTTATTTTTAGCTGCACCGTCTAACTCAACCATACAAGCCTGGAGATGAGCAGTTCATACAGTGCAACATTGTTGAAAATTTCAACCCATAGAGAGCGCTGCAATAGCAGTTTTCTGTCCTGTGTTGACTTACTCTAACATTTGAACCATACATATAGCAGTGCCTGATTTAATGAATATACAGGCAATGAATAAAAATTTTCCTGACATGGTTTGGATGCGCTCTTATAAGGTCAATATCACTTTTAACAGTAGCAAGTGATCACCCCGCGTAAAATAATTTCTTTCCTGTGGAAACTGTTGTGTGTCTTTCGAGATGACAGTTCCCCTGTCCACAGAGAAAAAGCTGTCAAATGGTTTGAGGAACATGAACTGATGTCATCCATACATCATGGCATTACCTGTCTTGAGATCAGAACCCAACCGATCATTTCATGAGCATAACATTTTGTACACGTGTTCCAGTGGAATTAAGCAGTGATATACTGCATGCCATGGCCAGGGTTGCCAAGTTTTTGTGGTCAAACCAGCCCAGTGCAGCAGTGCCCAATCAAAAATTGGCCAAAACTAGTCTAACGCACTTAGAAACATAACAAACTGCTGCAGAATCTAAATATTACTGCAATATATATTGTCAGATATCTAATCTTTAGATGATGGCCTTTGAGAGGGAAACAGTGAATTGTATGCAATATTATATTGCTTCAAAGAATGTGGCCTGCCCTCCCCTCCACAAGCATCAAGCAAACCCTAATCTAGGCAGCCAATCTATGGGTCTCACCTCCTGCAGAGTTTGTCTCAGAAGAGACGGACCTGAAGACACAGGACACCATATTGGCGTGAGAGACCCTGCATAGCTACATGCCCAAAATTTCCCTTAAGTTTGAGTGCAATCCGTCATAAATGAGTCTGACACCCATTACATTACATTACAGGCATTTAGCAGACGCTCTTATCCAGAGCGACTTACACAACTATTTTACATAGCATTTATACATTGTATCCATTTATACAGCTGGATATATACTGAAGCAATGCAGGTTAAGTACCTTGCTCAAGGGTACAACGGCAGTGTCCTTACCTGGGAATCGAACCTGCGACCTTTCGGTTACAAGTCTAGTTCCTTACCCACTGTGCTACACTCCGTCCTACACCCCTTCCCTTCCTTCCTACACCTTAACTCGCCATCACCCAATCAGGACAAACATCGTCAAGCCATGCTGGGTACGGTATTTAAGATGGCCGCATGAACAAGTTGTGTTGTGTTGCAGTTGATTTCAGAGCCTTGGAGAAGAGGAGTTTTTCTCTTTTTATTGTGGTGGTGGTTCCTTGGTTGTGTGTTTTTAGCTGGTTTCCTTTCATCCTATGATGCTTAAACTGGACGTGGGTAACACTTTGGCAAGGTCTGGCTTATCTGTATCTCCGTATCTCTCTCGCTCTCTCTCTCTCTCTCTCTCTCCAACAATTTTTATTTAAATTTTCAACAATAATTATTAAATTAAATCACATAAAATATATTTTATATGTAGGTTATGTGAGGGGTTCTAGCGAGCAATATCGCTTGTGTTCAGTATTCACAGAGTGCTGAACATTTTAACAAGGACATTGACTGTTGGAACCACTGGATTCAGAAAATAAACATATTTTTAATTAATCCTTGCTTGTCCCACAATATCCAACTGCTGTACTGCATCGACAACATTACTACAAAACACATGCCATTGTAGTGACAAAGTTGAAAAGAAAAAGCGTTTGGATGAGGCCAAACTGATTGGTGTACCACGGTAGACACTGTATTCAGACTTTGAAGCAACCATGTGAGCAGTTCTGACTGTGCTTTCACTAAGAGGGCTGGCTATTTGCATCTGTTGTCATAGTAACCCACTGCAATGTCCACGGGCTCATTTTTTGTGGTCTGTGTCACTGAACAATTTACATTCTTGCATTTTTTTTTTACAATGACTTTACAGTTGGATGTTTACTTAGCAATTCAGGTTAAGTACTTTTATCAAGGGTACAACAGCATTACTCCAAAACAGGGACAATTTTTGTCTCCAAAAAAACAATCATAAGTGCTTGTTGTGACAGTTGAGTTTGTCATTTTCCAGGTGTTAAAACTGAATGCATACTGTGATACTTTGACAGCTTAATGCATGTGATTGGCCATTCCAAATAGGAAAAGACACAATAGGGGGAACAAATACATTTGAAAAGTGAAATTTGGTTTGTTGCTGTGGGAATGACATTTCTCAGTAGAGCGTTGTCTATGCCCTTGGAGAATGTCAGAGTTTCCATTTGCACTAACAGTTGAGAAAAGTCTGTTACGATGCAACAGTTTTCAGGAGTTCTGGTTGTTTCTTTATTTTGTTGTTTTTACATCCATTAGCTTTCTAGAAATGCTATATATTTTGTTTTCAAATACCCTGCCTTTGCTTTAAAAGGATAAATGTCATTCATAAATACAAACCACTAGCATACCCTTCTGGTTTGTTGCATCACATTATACAGTATGTACTGAATTGATTTCAGGAGGGCAGTGTGTGTTCTGCTAAGGTCTTGTTTGTCACGATTTGTGGCGTGGCAGGACCCAAATGCAGAGTAAAACAGGCAAAGCTCAAAAGGTTGGTTTTAAACAAAGACTTTACTACCGAAAAACAAACAGGGAACGAAGAGGCCACGAGGGGCAAATCTCAAAAACACAAAAAAAATTCTTGAAATAAAATAACCCGAGGAACTCAAAAACTCAAAATACAGGAAACTCGAAAAACTAGAAACACAGGGAACTAGAAACGCTCAAAATTTGAACACAACAGTACGGCCCAGGACGGACTAAGGAAAACAAAGAACTTATATACACAAGAGGGCTAACAAGACACAGGAGAACACAATGCACAATTAACCCAGAGAGGGGAGGGATAACGAGACACAGGTGAGTACAATGATTGAATAACGAGACTACAGTAATGTATAAACCCAGGAGAAAGCAATGAGACAGACAAACCACAGTACACAGATGAGAAATGCCATCTGGTGGCCACAAAAATGAATAACCGGAACAAAAGGGCAGAATCCTGACATTGTTTTGAAACTGAACACAAATGAACTGAAACCATTTCAATGGAAAACACATCAATCAAGATTGAAATTCAATAAAGAATAGTGAATATAACAATTATTATAATTGTTGATCTTTCAATAAGAAAATAAATAACTTTGAACTCTCAACAAGGCCAGTTCAGATTCAAAAAGTAATCAGCCAACAAGATAGTTTTAGAATATTTCTGAGGTATTTTTTCTTTGTGGAGAGTTTAGTATGTTATCAAAATGTACAACTGTTAATAGCCTAGGTAGTAAATAGCCATTTAATATCCAATGGGACCAATAAAAGTAACACAAATGGAATAATCAGTAGTGTCATGGATTTCTATGAATGCTGCCTTTCACTAATATAATAATTCATGGTCAAAAAACTGTTATACTTATCTATACTAATACTTATCAGTTATAGAACAACAAGATATGATTGATGTATTAATCACTAGAAGCCAATAATTTATTCAATACCCCATTACCAACTTTTCTTTCGAACACATTTACTTGACTGCCACTTTAAAGGGGAATGCGATATGCCTATTCAAATTTTAGCCACTGTTGAGGCTTTTAGCCAGTTATCACATCTTTGAAACCAGAAAGCAAAAGCAAATACTGCATATTTGCATTTGTGTACAGAGCTCCATGTTACATCTTGTACCTCCTTTTGTGCATTGAACTTTGCAGACAATCAGCTGGGTGTGGATGCCGATGTATTTTATTTGCCCAAGCCTGCCCTCTAGTGCCGAAGTAGGTTCTTCTCATGCTGCTTCTCATGACCTGTGAGCTCTTGTACCATGTGTCTGATTCAGACATGTGAAAGTTGTGGCACAGAGAAGGGAGAGTATCTGTAAAACCTCATTTTAAACACCTGATGTCCTTTGGCACGTCATTTGAATAAGATGATGAGACGATGGAGTGTGTTCAAATTGCATTCAAATTTATGTTCAGGTGAGATTTTCCAGGTGCGTAGTTGTAAAACACAGACTATGCTACTTTAAATGTGCATAGCTTTATTTGCTGAAACTCTCCTTGAAAGATTATCTTAAGATCACTTCAAAGATTAAATCCACTTGTATTTTTATAAACAAGGCCCCAGCTTAGATATATTCCCCAGTTATACTTTTCCTTCCAAGAGATCAAACACATTCCATTGTAAAAGAGCTACTTGGGACTGACAAATGATGCGTCATGCTAATGAGATCTTAAGGTGTTGCTGTTGGTGTGGCTCTTGAAAATCACGAAATTATTAAATGTTATTTTAGCGGGAGGTATCACAGGTGAAATAGGGGGAAAAAAAAATCCTTTCCTCCAATCAAAATGAAATTCTTATTCCTCCTCCACCAAACTTTACAGTTGGCACTATGCATTCGGGCAGGTAGCATTCTTCTGACATTTGCCAAAACCAGCTTTGTCTGTCAGACTGCCTGACAGCGAAGAGTGCTTCACTCCAAAGAACACACCTTGACTGCTCCAGAGTCCAATGACAATGTGCTTTACACCACTCCAGCCTTGGCTTGGCATTGAACATGGTGATCTTAGGCTTGTGTGCAGCTGCTCGGCCATGGAAACCCATTTCATGAAGCTCTCAGTAAACAGTTATTGTGTTGATGCTTCTTCCAGAGGCAGTCTACGTCTAGAACTCGGTGGTGGGAGTTGCAACCGAGGACAGACAATTTTTACAGCGCTCGGCAGTCAACAGTCCCATTCTGTGAGCTTATGCGGCCTACTGTGAGATTATACGGCCTACTGTGAGCTTATGCGGCCTACTGCTTCGCGACTGAGCTGTTGCTGCACCTAGATGTTTCCACTTCACAATAACAGCACGTGCAATTGGCCGGGGCAGCTCTTAGCAGGGTATAAATGTGAGGAACTGACTTGTTGGAAAAGGTGGCATCCTATGACGGTGCCATGTTTAAAGTCACTGAGCTCTTCAGTACCACACATTCTACTGCTAATGTTTGCCTATGGAGATCGCATGGCTGGATGCTTGATTTTATGCACCTGTTAGCAATGGGTGTGGCTGAAGTAGCCGAACCCGCTAATTAGAAGGGGTGTCCACATACTTATGGCCAAGTAGTGTATATCTGAGCCCGCTATATGGTACTGAGAGCAAGATTTTGAATGATGTGCGATTCAGTAGAGTTTGCCCTAGGGCCTTACTGACACACATTCATGAAAGATGCTATCAGAAGCTAATGTTGTGCTTGTTGTATTCGGTGCATCTGGTAAAAACATCTAAATTATCTATTTAAAGTTCCTTAATATATTTTATGAAGCTACAGTAGCACCATAATCGTAATATCATAATTCTCTCGATTGACCTACCCAACCAAAATTTCCCTTTTCACCCTCCCCTTAAACCTCTTAGTACCTCCATGTATGACACATCATCTAAGAATAATTTCTGATTTAACTTTCTTCCACATTGATTTCCACCATTTTGTTTCTGGGCTGTGGAGAGAAATTCAGAGCTTGATTACACATAATGATGATGTTGGCTAATTATCTCTATTTAAAATAGATACATAAAGAATACTGATATGTTCCATATAATCTGAGAACACTGATTTGTAACGGGCTTCTTTCAGAAAATGTACAAATGTTTCTCTTCATCTTAGATTTTTACTGCTGCTTTTGCTCATAATTAATCGGTAATATAACTGCAGAAACAGACTGTGTAAGAAGGAGGTCCTTAAATGAAAATAAAATGTGATTTTGCAAGACCACTACATTCAAATTATTTTACATTAAACTATTTCAAAACCCAGAATATATTTTAAAACAAAATTAAGGAGTAAATTACTTTATTACAAAACTTAAAATGGAGGAGAAAAATTAGAAGCTATAACCATAAATAGTTTAAACTATTTTAGGGACTGGATTGGATCTAGACTGGATCTTCCACTGGATTTGAATATCATTTATCACAGACATTTCAAATCTAAACCACAAGATGGCGGTACAGTTCTTTAAAAGTTCCTGAAAACAGAGCAGGGTCAAATCAGGAAAGTTACAGGGCTTTTTAGAACGTTGTAGTTCATCTTGTTTATTTGGATATATACTCATAAGAATTAAAGGCACACTGTGCAGGATTTTTTGCTTGAAAGTATTATAAAATAACCATGCTAAGGCATATCTATGATGCACCTGCAAGCTATGTCTTTACTTAGTTTCACCAAATTCCTGTACCTTTTACCTGTATTTGTTATAACGTGTTTGGGACATTTCTGGACGTGGCACTCTTTTCTGTTTTGGAGAGGTGGGTGTGGCCACAGAGCCTGTGGCTTGGGATCAGGTTCCTGAAGTGCTGAAAAACTGCATGAAAAAGTCATTCACTTTACAAGTGTAGCAGCTAGCAATAATGTACCTATGGCCTGCTAATGTTACTTATTCCACACACGATTCCGTGTTCACGTTCCAGTTCTGACTGAATGTCCAAAAATGATAAATAACGGACGAGGAAACACATACCTGTAGCTGCACTACAGAGTACCGGACAATGTTCTCACACGTTAAGGGGTGTAAAATCATTATAACACTGACCATTTACACGGTTATGGATGGAGGAGGAGATGGAAGAGGAGACAAACACAGGGTCTAGAAGGGCTGCAAAAAAACCTGCATAGTTTACCTTTAAATAGGCAGAAAGAGCAATAAGTAAAAACTTCTGCTTGCCGCCATACCAAAACCTGCCAGTCATTTGTTTCATGTAATGCCAGCATCTGCTATTCAACCTAGATGCAGGCAGTATTTGTTTGATTTATGCTTTGACATATTATTGTTTTCCATACAAAGACAAAGCGGCGTGACGGTATGCAAGTCCTTGGCTTGTAATTAATCAAATGTGTGTGATGTAATTCCAGCACGTCCATCAAAATGCGGGACAATGAGCCTTTTCAGTTTGTGAAATCCGCTCGGCAAACAGCATATTCGAAAAGATGTTAACATCCCCTTTACACGTTTTATGTACATTCTAAGTCATTTTCAACACATGCAAGGGAAATAGCTAGGTATTCCTGTGAGGTTTATTTCGTCAATAAACTTGGCACCGATTCTGTCGAACGGGGATCTTTCGCTATCAACCTGATACAGTTGGAAGCATATTGGTTTTCAGTCCCAGGGTGGGTAATACACACACACAGCAGGAGTGTATGTGTGCATGCATTCAAGTGTTTCCTGAGTGGAACCTATTGCTTGATCTGGCTAGGATTTATTTATAGATTATATTGGGACTTTAGTTGGCCTCCAACAGCATGTATTGAGGCACATGTGCTGGATACTGATCTGGGCCAGTCATGTTGTTCTGTGCATTGCGAAGTAACACCTTCAGCCTATTAATGAGAACAGTGGTAAGTGAGAAGCACAGCATGATGATCTAACTTCACGCCACAGCCAGTTCAGATACGAAACTGCACGGCATATTTCTTGTTGCATATTTGTGTGTTTGCGAAACAAGTCATGGTCTAATTTTATGGTCTTGGATTTCTTAGAAAAGTTTAAACCATTTTCTGGGTACCTTTTCAAATATGGCAATGAGTGAACTGGTGTTTGTGTAATTTATTAAGAAAAGAGGGAAGAAAGTTCTCTTCAAATGTAAAGGCAAGCTCCTATTTTTTGGCAAAAAAAAGCTGTCATATGCTTGGCAGCAACATATTCTAAAAGACACCCACATATTCAGTGCACTGACAGATCAATCAATGGCAGAAAAATATTCTTGAACACATTCAAATTTATGTTTAGAAATGGAAAATTCTAGTTCCTGACACAAACAGTGCCTTTATTGACACTATTGACACTGATACACATTGAAACACTGATACCTTCAACAGTACAGTTTTAATTCTGATTAGATAAATCTGTCCATCTTCTGTCTGTGAACCTTGAAATCACCCTTAGACTTCAAGACATCCCCTTGGAAGCACAATAAAGGGAACTCACTTCACTAAAGTGTGTCTTTCGCATATTGTTTTTTTCATAATGGTGCCACATCTCACTGGAAATTATTCCAGCGAGTTTAAGTTAAAGTTATATATTTCAAAATTAATGACCTGTACCTCTAGGTATGGTCATAGTTAACACATTAACCATATACAACTATGAGCCCTCCTAGACATACTGGGTGCTCTCAGTTTTCTACTTCTTTATGGACTTTATTTACCAATATGCTCATGTATTAAAAGTGTGCACATGCATGAATCTTACTTTTAACCTGGCCATGTGTATCTGAAGTTCCTGATGCATCTGCTTCAGTCGTGTTCATCACATCATCATAACCCCTTTTGTAAGCACTATACTCTCATAATCTTTCCTTTTAACAAAGGAAGAATTCACCCACAACCCCAGTCTGGTGAGTGGCTCTGGTGTGCAGCACACCGGAGACCATTTTGTTTCCTGGGTTTCCTTGGTTGAGGTGGTATTTTGAAGCTGTCCATCTCGGTCACTCCCGATCGTCAAAAATGACCTCCGAAGGCCCTTTTCCACCAGCCATTCCGAGCTCTTGTTGCAGGAACGTCTCAGGAGGGGAAAGGTTCATTAGCCTCTCCCGCACCAGCCTCCCCCGCCCCCCTCCCTCCCTCCCTCCCTCCCTCCCTCCTTCCACCTCCTGCAGTCACTCTCTCTACCTCCTCAGTATTCTGGTCAAGACCACGGGGAGAGCAGGCTACCATGGCAACCAAAACAAAGACAGAAATCCAAGGAATTACTCAGGGCTGCATCAAACCGCTTTAACTTTAATGGCGGAGATATCCCGCAGTTATAATACCTGGACCTGAAGAGGATAGTACAATTATTTTCAAATATTTTATAACTTAGCCATAGCTAAATGAATTCAAAGAATGTCATGAAATAATCTGTATGAAAGACAAGAAAAACGCTTAAGTTATTATTGTATGTGTTCTCTGAAATACTCTTGAACTCTTGTATTCAATAATCAGTGCCAACACCCGCTACTAATCTTGTATTGTGGTATTGTTTTCTGAGATCTAAGATCTAAAAATCTAAGTTTATATTCAAAATATTTTTTGATGTGACTTCATAAATATAAAATACCATACACTGCATAATTACATTGTAATACCATGGTAGTAACATGATGTTTAATTCAAGATAATAAAATAAGATTAAGTGTTATAAGATCACTGCATAAACAGGCTCTTATGAAGCAATATATTCATAAATAAATTATTGATTTCAAAATATAATTTCAAATCTCATAAGGCCATTTACAAAACACTATTAAACCTTAATTGGCATATTCATTTTGCACAAGGACAGCCCTGTTAGCAATGACCCAATGGCCAACATATTACTATTTTTATTACTATTATTGTTGATCCAAATAAGAAATTAAAGTAAGTAAAAATTGTCTGTATGCAACAAATTTATTGGTTATGCCTACAACACTGCACAAGCAGGGTATATATCTTGCAACACTAACAGTTCGGGAGCTACCAATACATACCTTTTTCCTTATTATTATTATTATTATTATTGCTGTTGTTGTTATCAGCCATCCTCATCAGTATGTAAGACAGTGCTCTGGTATTGCCTGGTTTCATTGTCTCAGTTGTTTGTGGGATGTCTGGAAGCTGAGAAGATTGCTAATGACATCACCAGTGATAGTCATATTATCCATGAGCTAAATGTTATTGGTGCTGGGGGCCAGCCAGCAGGTGTCAGCCCTGTTAGAGGAGAGTGTAACCGTCGCCGTTGCTATGCAGAAACGCAGTGAGCGAAAGAAAGCCAATCGGCAATATCATACGATGTGCCGGGCTCTGTCAACTGATCAACATTATTGTTTTCACAATCCTGTCACGTAAATAATTGGATTAAATGCACAACTGAGATGAGAAAGAGAAAGCTTCACATGACTCACGTTACAAATACCGTGTTTGTAATTAGGATAATTTAACTTGGATGAAGGAAACAGTCCCTTTGTGGAAATTAATTATAAAAAAAAAAAAAAAATTCAAATGTTAAACAGTAAATATACTCCTTCATTTCGGTTTTTTTACTGGCTTTGAAGTAAAAAAAAAAAAGATATCAAGTTTTTTAAAAATCTTTTGTTTTTTTTTTGGGCGGGGGGGGGGGATTCAATGAATCCATCCAGCTCTGTGCCCTTTATGTCTGACATGTATCCTCTCAGCTTTCTGCTACAGTACTCTTTCCTTAAAGAGCAGTGCCCACCCTAAATCTCCACTGGGCTGAGTACGCTACCCCCAATACCACCGCCACTGCTGCCACAACCCAGTCATTTCCTTGGCTCGATTGGTCCAATTATGTAATTAGCTCTACTACTTTACACCTGTACAGCTCCCAGACACACGTCCCCCCCCCCCCAGGAAACAAAATTCTTCATGATATCATGGAAATGCAACCACCGGTTCAGACTAATCCTTTCACAGACAAAGTCAAAGCCAGGAAACGAGTGCTAATTATGTAATGAAGAAAAACATTTATTATTATTATTATTATTATTATTATTATTATTATTATTATTTAAATTTATTTATTTGACAGGGACAATACACATTAATCAACATCACTGTTGTGTGATGTAAATGTGCCAGATTTAGCCAGATCGCTATTTTCCATCTGTTGTCCCTGGGCAGGCTGATGTTAACACATAGACAAGCAGACCAGACTAGAAGGCATAGTACAACATTAAAAGCACATAAAAAACAGACACACGGAGCTTGTAAGCAGGCATGAGCGACACAGAAGCAGGCACATGCAAAGGAACAATGGAGCACATAAGGCAAGCATAATACAGCATAAAACAAGCACATACAGAAAGTATTAAAGTAATGAAGACAAACATAAGGCACAGGCTGGACCCTCTGTGTCTAACACCGCTGGTGGGACGACGCGGGCCTTCCGAAGCTATGAACAGTAACATTCAGCAACAACCCCCTGCCAATTTCCCCACAGCATCATAACGCCAAACTGTCCAACACCCCCCGATTCTGTGAGTGGAGTCCTCAGTGTGTACTGCAAGCTGTGGATGCGAGCACGTCAGGCATCGGTGCTCTTATGAAGGACAGCGAGTTTGGGAACGGACCTGCTCCGGCACACTTACACGCTGTTTACAGGATGCAGCGAGCGCACAAACAAGCTCAGCGCGGCGGCCGACTGGGGCCGTGGCGGGTTTCGAGTGCGAGCCTCGCCTTTTGACTATCGGAGGGGTGAATCAATACCTCTTCTCAGTGGCCTTGGCACGCAAGGTCCACAACAGAGGAAGAGCGTTCAAATCAATAGCTTTCTAATCTGGCCTTCATTATGTCATTCGTTGTTCAAGTTTACAACCAACCTTGTTCAGTGGTTAACGTGATCAAGGCGGGGAAGCACACAGTTTGTGACTCATTGTGGAATTATCTGGAATTCAAAATACTGGGGATTTTTTGTATGTATGTTACATGCCAAAAAATGTCATAGTGTAGCATTATGTCTAATATAGCATAGCTATGGGGTCTGATCAGGACATGTGTTGATGTTTGTGACCACACATTAATGTGTCCTCATGAATTGTCAGCTCAACAGGTAAACAGACGATGTGCAGCAATATATTTGACATCTCATTCACAGTTACAACCACACACACTGTGCCATTACCTGAGTAATATGCACGGACTCTGAGCAGGAAAGATTTAGCCTATGCAACATTCAGGGCCTTCTGATAATGAATTATGTTGAAAGTGACATCTGCAGTATGAACAGCATGTGACAATAGTGAAGTGAAGATAGTGAAAATGAAAAGTTAAGCTCTTGGATCCTAACCTTACAATACTCCGATGCTTCTTAATTTCCCTAGTGCATCAACAGACATTTAGATGAAGGCCAGGTTTTATGAGTTTTAGGGTTTTCTGCAGCTTGCATAAAAGCAAAGGGTAAAGCATTCCTTCATGTTTTCTTGACCTCCATTGTTGATCAAAACAATCCGAACAGCTTTGTCCAAAAGTTCACATACCAGTGAGCCTCAGAGATATACCCGGTGTTGTCAACATAAGCTTTGCCTGCAGTTAGCCAAACGAACTCTCTGTCCTGAGTCAGGTGATCCGAAATCCCTAAAGCCTGCTGCAAAACAGACTCTGCTTTCACAAGCACAGAGATGTCACCAAGACATACAAAAAATAAACAAAGGGACCAGTACAGTTTTGGGAACGACTTTCCAAGATTGAATAAACAGGGCCTGTTTTTGATGTAAATATCCTTTCAGCAGATGTTGATTTTGGCTGTATTTTTTTCTCCCACTTTTTCATTTGCTGCAGTGAGGCACTGGACTTCCACTAAGCATGAACAGTGTTTTTTGGAGGTTTTTTTTATTATTGAGGACCCTTTGGGCACAAGCATCAGGAAAAGAGTCAGCAGATTTGATAAGATGTGAAAGCGGTGGTGTTTATTTTACTCCTCCGAAATCAAAGTCCACTTTGTGCAGAACATGACTCGATTCCAGATTCCTGATTCCGGCCTGCTGTTTTTGAACGGGTCCTCTGAGTTCACCACACCAGCTCACTCGCACCCCTGACGCTTCCCGCTTTTGTGTCGCAGAGCCCTCACAAGCACATTGCCCGTTTATTGGTTCCAGTAAAGGGGGGGGATACATTTCAATTCCCCGTAATCCTATGCAGCGACTCACCAGACTAAACATAACAGGCAAAAGACTTACAACTCTTTACTAAAACAAACACAAAAAAAAAACCAAAAACAAAACAGTAGTCTCAGGTATTTACAAGGGGCGGGGAAGGAAGCAGACAAGGTACAGTATGATGTTGTTCCTAACTATGTAGATTCATTGCCTTACACAATGGAAAGGGAAATGAATCAGGTCTCCGAGAGGAGAAATCTCCACTGCCTTCCAGAAAAAGAGTTACGTTCCTTCTTTCTGATGAACAAATAATGATTGTTTTCTTGTCCATTGTCCATTTTTAAAAATCCATTTTTTTATTTTTTCAATTTTTATTTGAGCCTTCAGAGAACATTTGCTGTGACTTTTAAGCCATTTTTTATGGAAATTCTTATCGTTTAAATTTACGGAGTGAACTTCATTCATGTCTTCCTCCACAAGGCACTATTAAGCTTGTTGGTGCCTTTTCTGCCTGTTGCAAGACTAGTTATTTACTAAAAACAAATATTAATTCAAATTAAACATGATAAAACACCAAACACTTTGCCAAAAAGCACTAAAATAATCTATAATAATAGTGTTCGGAACTATGAGTATACGTTTGACATAACCAGTGGTTGATCCTAATGAGTGATCCACAAGACAAGAACAACAATGATAATGATACAAGATCTATTGAACGCTGCTGGATTGTTAATTTCAAAGGCCCTCTTGTTCCTGGCTGTCGTCATTGAAAGTGCCCACCTTAGCTTAGTGAGCTTGCACTATTTTAAGCAGTCTTGGTTCAGGTTTCTATTTAGCAGGGGGCAGAGGATGCTGGGTTGATGGTTCACCTAGCCAAACATCAAGATCGACAGTACTGTACTGCATTATTTCCTTTGTCCAAAGTGTCCCGAATCAGCACCCACAGTACATTTAAACATCTGTGATGTTTTCTTTTTTTTATCAGGTGAGGTAACTGGTTTGTAAAGAAATATTTAATATGACTAAACAAGAAAAATCTCTGGCATCAGACAAACCCCCACCCTCTGGTCAAGTGTTTATCTTTTTAGTGATTAAATGGCACAACATTCACTGACATGTTTAACTAAGCTAATTTGGGATGGCAAGACTTGAAAGAACCTCGGATAGAGTGTTTGGCCTGAGATTTAGGGCTGGGGTACATGGTAGGGGAGTAGGGGTGCCAAATGGAGGAGAAAAAGGAGATAATGGGACATCACAACATTGTTCTTGGACCTTAAACAGCCCTCCATCTGTTCTGCTTTGGTAATGTTGTAATTGGCCCATGTCGGGCTCAGACTGAAAGAGAACTCACTGGAGCTGCATAGGAACGAGCTCAAACTTATCCCCTATCACCGAAAAGCTTGCCGTGCGGGTTGCCAGACGTCGCCCAGTTGTGAAGCAGACCTTTTGTCAAACGGGTCAAAGTGAGAAAGAAGGGAGAGCCGGATATGTGTATCCTTCAACGAGATCAAACGTGCATTTCTCCTTTTTTAAATGTTACTGCACAGCAGCTACGGTGCAACGACCCGGATGAAACTGTTACCAGATTAAAACCAGACTGACACATTGCTGCTGTAGCTGTGAACAGAGTACCTGGCCTGAAATAAGAACTGGTATAGGTTTCACACTTTTTTCATCATAGAACGTTCTTTATTTATGCACTTCAGTCCAAGCAAGCCTGACAGTAAGCTGTTGTCCCTGATCTGCACTGCCTCAGTCAATATGCACTGCTATAGCAGAAGCTATGCAAGTTACCCTGGTTGTGCTGAACATGTACTGTAATGACATAATTATGAATGGCTGTCTCTCTGCTTTAGTATATATTTTTTTTTACAGAGGTAAGGTTTCAATAATGTCAGACTTTGGCAGAGGTGTTCCTAGCATTGGAAGAGCTCCCTGCTTTGTTCCCGGAGTGTGGGGTTAATGATCTTCTTTTCCTCTGTTGCAGAGGAGTGACGCGAGCGAGCAAATTAGGATTCAGGCCCCGTCGGTTGGCTGGTCTCCCGACGGCACCGGGGCAGTGACAGAGAGATGGATGGATCTGCAGCCTCGCTGCCACACACACACGCACACTCACACGCACACTCGCGCACACACACACACACACACACACGCACGCATGCACACACACATGCGCACACACGCGCACACATACTCATGCACGCAACCACGCACGCACGCGCACACGGCGGAACAGATCCTTTGTGTCTGTGTTTTCACACACCACATTTGCCTATGACCAAGGAGAAAATCATCCGGATTATTTACAGAAAAGAGCGGTCAATATCAAAGCGCTGCTGTCATTATTTTGCACTTATATTGGTGGTGCATTTTTTTTTCTGTGGTGGAATATTGCTTTTGTTTTTTCTGGTTTATCTAGAAAAAATTCTTGAAACCATTCATTGTTACTATAATGTACAATATATTTTATAAACACCATGAAATATAAAACATCCATGAAAACATATTATTGTACTGTTCTATGAATGACAAAAAATCACACAAAACACTTACAAAATTAAAATCAGTTTTATTTCACTTTTGTCCCTCAACTGACATTTTAGAGAACAACAGACATCTAAGACTAAAACAGTGACAGTGAAACAAAATGATATAATCTTTGTAACATTTTAAAATACAGAAAAATAGAAAAGCTTTTAGCTATCTGACACAAGCATTGTTGCATAGCTTAGGAAATCAATGTAAGCTATAAACATGCAAATACAGGTATATCAAAATATGCCCATCTTCCTGCCAAAACCTATTTGTGTCAAGCCAAAACAAAAATAACAATGCATCACTTTTATTGTGTTTTGGCTTGTCTCAATTTATATGCGTAGATCTGATTCTGGCTTGTTGCTTCGCGGTGCGGGTACATGTGTGCGGATGAGGTGTGTGTGTGTGTGTGTGTGTGTGTGTGTGCATGATGTGTTTGTGTGGGTCTGTCTGTGACTGGGACTGTATGTCTGTGGGGGGAAGGGAAGGCTGGTGTATTGAGGGAGGGAAGGAGGAAGAGAGAGAGAGAGAGACGGGAATAGAGAGAAGAAGAGAGAGAGGAAGAGAGAGAGAGAGAGAGGGGGAGGGAGGGAGGGAGGGAGGGAGGGCAGAAATAGAGAGAGGGTTGCAGGGTCCCTCACAGGGTCCCTGCTGCCTTTTGGGACACCATGCATCCCCGCTCTCTCAGGCACAGTGCAGTACCTGCCTTCTGCCTCCACCCCCCCTCACACGTACCTGCTGCGCTGGACGTAGCGCTAACGCAGAGAACCGGGACACACCGGGCTCCTCGCTGCTGCAGGGACGGGGCTGTGCTCCGGGAGGAACGAGGGGGGAAACATACATCACTATTTAAGTAACTGCAGCGGGAGCAGACGACTGAAAGGTCACACGGTCCCGCTGGGCGCTGTGGGCAGCTCTTTTCAAGCCCGCCGAAATGAGTCGGAGCTAATTGCCCGACGTGGACCGCGCGTCGTAAAATCTGTGACTTTCGACGTTTTCTTCACAGATTTTCTTAGCAAACCAACGTTTTTTGTGCTGACAAAAGGAAATTATACACTGCCGAATGACCCTGAGCTGAAGTCCTGAATATTTATAGGAGGAGAAGCTAAATGTGGAGTCTGGTTGGATAAAAACTGTAAGATCAACAATAAAATGCTTTAGACATCAACATTGCATTAATGTATTTCAAACAGGCATTTTAATTTATTAGTCAGAATTTACGTGTTCTTTTCAGCAGGCTTAAAGGTTCCCTTACCGCATATGGAGGCAGCAGGCTGTATCACATCTAAAAGAGATGGGATAATCATAATAATTAGTACAGGGAAAATTATTTTTAAAAAATTGTGAAAGGATGATGAGAGAAGGGTAAATGGCATTATAATTGTCATAATTCACTGAGGAACGCACTTTTGTTTAAATTGAAGAGAAAGAGATTCAAAGACTGAGCCAATTTGTTCCCAAAGCATTTTTTTTTGACATTTTCAGGCAATTTGAAAATAATTACTCATTATAAATCAATCATAACACGGAACACACTTTGCCAACAAATTACATCCCAGGAGCATTTAGACAGTGCGATCTTGGATATGCACACGTCAAGCTGAGAAACACACCATTTTCAGGGGCGTCTCTGAGTCGCATTAGGCCAGGGAACCCCCCCCTGTGTTGCAGCATTTGTCACTATTAGATTCTCGGGCTGATACGACTGCACACCCCTGCATTTACCTAAACCTATCAGACTAACACACCCTTTGCCCACTGCGATCGCATCCACCAGACGCACAGCTGACATCGGACTGAGGGCACACTGGAAGGGGCCGCTGTGTGTCTGCCTGTGTGTACACGGCTACGCGGTGCCATCTGGACGGTCGCCCTCCTCCGCAGAGGAGGAGGCACAAACCGCGGTGCGAGCGCGGGCGCCGCTGACCGGTGGCCAACGGGTTAAAAGCTTCGCCAGCGACAACAAAGCGGGGGGCCAGCCGTAGGTCACATTCAAGTCCCAGCCACTGGAAAATGAACCTGCAAGACAGAGCCTAATTATCCGCTAAAGCAAAAAAAAAAAAAAAAAAAAAAAAAAAAAAAAAAGCCAGCCGCAGCTCAATAACTCCGGTAAGCTGGCAGCCAGATAGCACGTTGCCGTGGAAACGCCTCCAAGGCGGCACTGCGGAGAGTGCAGGAAGGCGGGCGATAGCCCTGGGAGTGAATGGGGTGCAGGGAGGGTGGGGCGGGGGGGGGGGGGGGGGGGGGGTGTGGGAGGGGTGACACTTGTACTTAGATAGTCTAGCACTGGGGCCCGCTACCCTGAACCCAGACACCTCACACCAACGATCTCTTAGGGCATCGTTCCAATGGACAAACTAGGGCAAGGTGCAGCCATGGATGGAATCCAGCATATGCAGGTTCTGTGTCTTTAATTTTAATGACTCACACGCAGCGGTACAACCAAATACAGTTCAAAGTCATTCGTTTTCCGTCACAACAGTGCCGGATTAAACCTTTGGGAAAAAAAACCTACTGGCAACTACTACGTGTATCACAGTGCATTGTTAGGCAAAATCCAGAGAAGCTAAACAGTTATAAGATTTGTATTGTTATTCCTAATTTGCATGTGAATGATCAAAATGAATTTCAATTACTGACAATGGAGATATGCAGCACTGCAGTTAAAATAATTTTTCAGTTTGTTCTCTCATACTAGCAATTGACTAAATTAAATCTGCAACAATCGGATGTTTTGGATTTTGTAGTTAAAGTATAAAATAAATAATATTCACATTATTAACTTATTTATTCATTGATAAATACTACATATCATTTTGAAGGGTTTGAAATAGAACAGAATATCACTAATAGTTGGATCTCTTTGAGTTTAGGAATTGAATTCATTTTTGGAAAATATTAAGATGTTATTCCATCTAATCCATTGTTCTGGGAAAGAGCCATTGCTACAAGATTTGCTGCAAGCCTTCAAATACCTTGTACCACAGGCACCTCTTTGCCGCAGCTCTTAGTGGAACAATGTCATATTTTTTTTTTAACCATTTTTGGGTTGAATTTAATAAAAATAAACTCACGATTACGAGTGCGAACCCTTGCCTTGATCGGACGTGGATTTCTATATCTATCACGCACCTTTAATCCTAGCAGACGTGTGACAGGCTAAGACGGCATGGCCCGCCGATTGTGAAACAGAGGAGGTGATTGTGTTCAGGTGACTGTCTGGCCCCCTGCCGCAGTGTCTGGAAAGCCAGACGTCAGAACGTGCCCTCCCCCCCCACATCTCCTCCCACTCTGTCTGCTATCAGAAATCCCTACTGTTTCATCATCTATTCTGATAAGAGATCCCCCCCCAAGTCTGGGGTTGACAAAAATAACAATGCCTGACAATCTGCTGCAAAAACCCAGACAATAATCTTCTTATGCCATTTAGTCTCTTGGCTGTCCATGTCAGCAATCAGTTCTGAAGGCTTGAATCGTTGTTACGGTTCTTTTGCTCCTTTTATGAACACAGGTAAAGCACCACACACACTTTTTTTTGTCAGTTTTTTTTTTTTTTTTACAGATACACTTCCTTTTTATATTATACTCACCCATACATATAGTAGATGAATATCTGGTGGTCAACATCAATGGCTATCAGTATCATAGCTTAAATGACACATTCCTTAATGCTACCCCAAATGACGCCTCTTAAAAGATGAAAACAGATATAACCTGTAATAAATAAGGACCCCCAGACAAGTGTGTATTAAATTCCATCCACTCCAAATATGGTAGTCTAACATACTGTAAGTGGTACAGAATTGGAACAGCAGCTACATGGACTGATTAATATAATTAATATAATCAGAATCCATCAAATAAAGGTCATGAATTGTAAATTCTTTGTATCACTGCACACAGTAAATTATTTCTGTAGTTCTCACAGCAATATTACTGTATAATGAACAAATCCTCACTGCAGGACCTGTATAAAGTATGTAGCAGTAGATCTGCAAAGATTCTGGTCAAAATTGGCTGATGAGTGAAATTTACAGTAATGACATTTTTGCTGTAAATCTTAATACAGTAATAGGCCTATTTTGCTGCTAGGTTTTCCAGACACAAAAGGCTATGTTACCTTCACTCTCCTTAAAATTTGGGTTACTTGACAAACATTGATCTTCTTTTCTATTATCTTTGTCATCACACCAATTGATTATAGCTTTCATGCCCTGTTTTTCATTGAAGCCTACATTGGATTCCTGCAATAATAATATAAGAACAAACTGAATTATAATTGTTGAAAAAAAAAAATCATAATTTCACACAAAGACCAATATATCCTAATCCAACAAGGCACAAATTTGACACAGGAGCGCCCTGAAACATCTATTGTCACACTACTGGAGAGATTTCTCATCATCAAAACCATATTTATGTGTTATAATTAACATTTCATTTTTGTAACCGCATGATTGACGACAAAAAGGAATAATTCAATTGGACTTCTTACTTTCCAGGTCTGAAAGCCAACAAACTTCTCACGGTACAAGGCTGACATAAATGAAAATCCACTGTAGTTCTGCCATTTGCATTTTCACTTCTGGGTTTTCATGCATCTACTCTGACAAAATTCAAATAATAATGGAAATCCTCCTTTACATTTTCATTTTCAAAGCTAAAAGACCTGTCAGTCAAAGAGCAGGGGCATTACAGGGATGGTTTAAACCCTACTAAGACATCCTCCTTTTATAGACCAAAGATGGATGAATTATTTTTTGTTATGTATAATTAATTGTATAGCAATGTCGCCTCACAGCAAGGTCACAGTTTCAAATTCCATGTTTTCTGTGTGGAGTGTGCATTTTCTGCCTGTGTTCACATGGGTTTTCTCCTGGTACTCCGGTTTCCTCCCGCAGTCCAAATACATGCAGGTTAGGCAAACTGTAGACTCTAAATTTCTCGTAGGTATGAATGGCGTGTGTACCTTGTGATGGATTGGTATTCCTGCCTCTCACCCAATGCAGGCTGGAATAGGCCCCTGCCCCCCTGTGACCCTGACCAGGAACAAGCAGGTTTGATAATCATTGGGTGGCACGGTGTTGCAGTGGGTAGCAATGTTGGTTGCCTCATAGCAACAAGGTCCTTGGTTCTAATTCAAGCCAGGGCCTTTCTGTGTGGAGTTTGCATGTTCTCTCCATGTTCATATGGGTTTCCTCTGGGTACTCCGGTTTCCTCTCACAATCCAAAGACATGCAGGCTAGGTTAAGTCTAAATTGCCCTTAGGTATGAATGTGTGAGTGAATGGTATGTGTCTGTCATGGACAGGCGAATTGTCCAGGGTGTATTCCTGCCTCTCGTTCAATGCATGCTAGGATAGGCTCCAGCACCTCCTGTGGCTCTGACCAGGAATAAGCGGGCATAGATAATGGATGGGTTGAGATAATGGATGGATATAATCAGGCCCAAATGATAAATATAATTTCAAATAATTTTGTAGCTGCCAGCAAGTCACTGAAAATGCTAACATATTAGCTAACTGATAACTGGCAGCATTTCACTTATAAGGTACCTTAATACATTTAAGTACTCATTTAAGTACTGTAATTGTTATTACAGTAAACATACTGTGAAATGTATTACAGTTTACAAGTTAATAGCTACTAGCAAGTTGCTATACATTTTACAGTATTTCTATTATAGTGTATAACTGAATAGTGACTCCTTTATTTTACCATTAGTCTATGATCATCAAATGAATGTTTCTTTGGCAAGGAATACAATTTAACCTCCTCTGTCATTCTCTTGGTATTGCCAATACCAAAATAATGACTGAAAATGTTACTGAAAGTAGATATTTTGCATCTACTTTCAGTAAAACTGCCATTTTATTACCCCTCGAGATGACTCATTATTCTCATATGAAACTTGGAATTCTACAACAAGGAACACTAAACTAAATAAAACAGAATTAGTTTAATCAAAGATAAAGAGGGAAAGAGGGCATTCAAAGGTAGATCCAAAGGATGATGCTGGCATACCTTTAGTGATATGTACCTAATTTCACATTGAAACTAAATAGCATAATTACTTATTCTAACATTTAGCTCTTGCTCATAACTGATGTGATGTCTCCATACAATTGCTGATAAGTTTACTACTTAGTTTCATAAACGCTCAATTAAAATGAAAAGACAGTCAGTACTGGGCAAATTTTAAGTTTCATAAATGAAACATAAGGAGGCCTACAATGTACTGTGTGTGAAATGTATTTGATACATATTTAATTTGTGCAAAAAGTACCTGACTGAAATGTACTACATATCTCCTTCCTGTGTTTTGGTGAAACACCTAGATGTAGCAGTAGCTTTATAATGGGCATATCTTTATAATGGCCATAACTCATGTTGCTCAATTGACTGAAAAATGAACTCATTCATTCATTTATGCAATAAAACGTGATAAAAATCAATGAGTAGCCACACCTTTTTAGGAGAATATGTGTAGAAATATCCTGTCCAGTGTATAAGAAAGGGAGTTTTGACAACTTTGAAATCTATTTTAAAATAAAAAAAATGTTTTGATTAAAGTATGCATCATCTGAGGCAGATTTATTATCTCATCAGATAGTGTGAGTGTTTAAAATGTCTCCTAAAATAAAAGGGGTGGTATCTTGGAAGAGTGAAAAGGTTAAGATTATATTATAGGTTTGTATCGTACATTTTTATTTTAAAAAATGGGAATGCTGTTTGTTGTTTCTATGCAACTGTTGAAAAGCCTGAAGTTACTATTTTAAGCATAACACAACTTACATGGATATAATACACAATAATACTTGTATGTATATATATATATATATATATATATATATATATATATATATATATATATATAAACACACACACTGTAATTCTAAGCTCTAATATTTCTAAACATCAGTGATTGTCAGATTCATTGTACAACAGATGACAGCATGGACAGGTAGATTATGTGACACTATGAACTGGAGAAGTACAGCTCATTATTCTGACAGTTCTGTCTCAGGTGTTTTTATTACCTTGTGCTTTAAGTCCTTATTTTCCCTTATTTCTATACACAGTCTGCCCTATATTCAATCTAAGCACAACAAAATCTTAAAGCTGAATTACAAAGGAAGTATTACATATTGTAAACTACATATTTTTGCACATTTCAGTTACGACCAAATTCATGATAAGTAACCACAAATGTAGCTCCAGTATCAAAAATTAAGGAATTGTAGAGATAAAACGGACATATTTTTCTTTTTCTTTCTGCATCTCTATTCTTCTCTTCTCTCTCATTCTTCCCTTGTATACTGTACAAGTACTATTGCTTCTTCGTGTGACTTCCCCTCTACATGAAATATAACCATTGCATTAACGAACTTGGGCACTCTGACATCTGGCAATATAATTTGAAATAAATAATGAAGAATTGCAGGCACAACTGTGAATAGTTGCAAAAGACAAAACTCAAGAAATGTTTTTCCTGTGAAAATGACTGCAGACTCTACACTGTGAAAATGGTTGCAGAACTGTGATACCTTTTAATTAATTAATTGATAATAAAATTTCCATGGATCCACGTATAAACTGAATATGGCTCACCAGAGAATCGTTGGCAGTCCAGGGAAGAATTTTAACTGGAACATTGACTCTAGACAGAACTTCAATAATGACAGCTGCTAACAGCTAATTACCTTTGCCATTGGATTTCACAACCTGAAAACAAAGGAGGAAAGTATAAACTTAGTGCATGTCAAAATCGTATTAATTGGGAACATTTGGCTTTTACAAATTCATGTCTGATTCCACTACATTGCTGAATGGATCTTAAATACATACATACATACATACATATATATATATATATATATATATATATATATATATATATACAGATTAGGAAATAATTGTCCAATTATCCAATGAAAGTGAAGTTAAGGGAAAATCATGTGGTGTAAGGAAATGTGAGGCTTGTTGTCCAGCAGACTCCCCTGGTGGCAAACAGCTCCTAAGTAAGTGTCTTGGTGTCTGACTGCTTGGTATGCATAGAGTATGCCACTGCCGCTGGGGGCTGGTGGCGCAGGCCTAGCCTGATTAGCTGGAATCAGCCATTGTTCAGTATAAAACAAAACAAGAAAAAAACTTAATTAGAGAGAGAGAGAGAGAGACAGGGTGACCAATAGAGACAGAAAAGGAGAGAATAACACAAGGAGGAGAGAAATGGAGAGAGAATAAATCAATTTTGTTGAGACTACATTTCTAATGTGGGTAATTTGGCAAAAAAAAAAAAAAAAAAAACTATGTTTCACAAAGTAAATTGCCTCGGTGCAGCAAAATGAAAAGAAAAAATCAGGTCAGATAGAAAAGAGGATGACTTAACTTTCCTTTTAAGGTTAATTTGCTGAGTAGACTCTATGAATACAAATCTTTGCACTGAAACAGCCATTAAAGGAGAACTGAACGCTTCAATTCGGCTCAATCACTGACAGCAAATTGTCTGCAAAATTTAAAATGTTTCATGTTTAAAGGTGCAACATTTTGTAAAGTCATTTAATGACACTAACATGCATTTCCCGGAGATCTGATACCTTCAACATATTTTTGTGACAGACTCCCTACAATACCTGCATATCTCCAAGCATTTCTTTTATCAGTTTCACACATTACAGTACAGGCATTTAGCAGACGCTCTTATCCAAGGCACATAATCAGCATGATAACTATTCCAATAATGCCACTCTGCTGAATACAGTGGACATTTCAAGACAAGAACAGTTTGTTCAGAGGAAACAAAGGAATACAATGAAAGGAAAAACAGAACCAAAGACTAGTTCCTCCTGTTATTACATTGTTCCTCAGGGAATAGGTCATATATTTCAGAATAATGAAAACCTAATTAAACTTTTGCACTTACTGGCCCTATTTTTACTGTATTTTTCTATATTTTGCTTACATATACAGTGAGCTCCATAATGTTTGGGACAAATATATTTTTTCTTGCACATTATCAGCTGATATTAAAGGGTATTTTTACACTTTTACCTCACCATGTAGAAATCAGAACACTTTTTATACGTAGCTCCCCATTTCAGTGCACCATAATGTTTGGGACATAAATGAAATGAGTCGGTATTTTTAGTACGCATATACTATGCACGCGATGTCTGTTTGAAGTCTGCGACCCATAGACATCACCAGGTGCTGAGTGTCTGCTCTGGTGATGCACTGCCAGGCCTGTACTGCAGTCATCTTCAGCCCCTGCTGGTTTCAGGGACTAGTTGCTTTCTCTGCAGTATATGAGATGCATGTTCAGTTGGATTCAGATTGGGTGAATGACTTAGCCAGTCAAGAATTTTCCAATTTTAGGATTTTGAAAAACTCCTCTGTTACATTGTCAGTATGTTTGGAATAATTGTTTTGCTTTAGAATTAAGTGCTGTCCAATGAGTTTGAAGGCATTTGGCTAAACCTGAGCAGATAAATGCTTCTGTACACTTCAGAAATGAAGACAAGTGAGCCAGGACCTATGGCAGCCATACATGCCCAAACCATAACACGTGCATTACAGGTAAAGGTGGGCGCCTTGGCTCTTCGGCAGTTCATTCTGGCCTGCACACTTTGCTCTTGCCATCACTCTGATACAAGTGAATCTTGGTCTTATCTGTCCACAAGACCTTTTCCCAGAACTCTGCAGGCTCTTTTTAGGTACTTCTAAACAGACTGTGAGCTGGCCTTCCTGTTTTTTGCAGCTAACTAGTGGTTTGCATCTTGCAGTGTAAGCTTTGTAGTTCTGTTTGTGAAATCTTCTGTGGGCAGTAGTCACTCACAGATCCACACCTGCCTCCTTAAGAGTGTTTCTGATCTGTTAAACAGTTGTTTGGGGGTTTTCTGGTCATCAACTGTAAAGGTCTTCCTTGGCCTACCTGGCCCTTTGCAATTACTGAGCTCAGCAGTACTCTCTTTCTTCTTAATGATGTTCCAAATGGTTCATTTTGGTAAGCTTAACACTTGGCCTATATCTCTGACTGTTTTTATTTTTCTTCTTATTTCTCAGCTTCATAATGGCTTTCTTGACTTTCATTGGCACAGCTCTGTTCCTCATGTTGACAAATGCTAATAACAGACTCCGAAGGCAACCAAAGCCTAGAATCAAGACTAGATAATGAGAGCTCTCTTATAACTGCCTTAAGGAAGCAATTGAACATACTCAAACTAATCAGAAACACCTGTGAAGCCATTTGTCCCAGACATTATGTTGCCCTGAAATCGGGGGAATATGTACTTCAACCACAAATGAACTGTTTGATTCCAAATCTAAAATTGCAGAAGTACAGTACAGACCGAAATCAAGAAAAAACTCTTTGTTTGTACCAAACATTATGGAGCTCACTGTATATGAGTATGTACAGCAGTTTGTATTTAATTTTAAAATTATTTATTTGCTTATGGTCCATGGAACCAATACCACTATGTAAACAGTTTTACTTCACACGCATTCCAGATTTATGCAGCTGAATTCTTTCTCTGGCATCTGAGGTAAAATAATTAGCTCAAAAGTACAACAGCAGTGTCTCCAGAAAACTGAAACCCACAGTCATTAGGTCTTTTACACCAAAATTACTGTGATAAAATGCATTATACTGTGCATGCAGGATGAATTTTCGGATTTAGCTACTTTTTGGCTTTGAAACTTGTTAGCCTTGAGATTTGATAGACTATGTCTATTTTAATTTGGAAGAACAGAAAAGTTGGGAAAGGGGAAAAACTTGGTATATGCTGTGCACTAAACTGCTTTTCTTATGCACGTCAGGTGGCCTATATTACTTTAATGAGAAAACTGGAGATTCAGCGCACTCAAAAGGAATTAAACACAAGCAATTTTCTTGGATCAATTTAAACTGCTGTTTTAGTATTTCTTGTTTAAGGAAGGACAACTTGCTTGACAAGTGGCTGTATATAGTAAATGTTTCATAGTAATTAAAAATATGAAGGGAATGGAGAAAGTCTGAAAGATATAATAACATGCCCCTTTAAAAGAACAGTTCATTTGGCATATTTTAAGTTGAGCCATTAATATTATTAGAAGCAGATGGACAGTTTCCATTATATTTTTTGAAAAGGCTAATTTATCAGAAGTAGATTGAAAACCGTGAAAAATAGATTTGGGGTGTCCTGAGTGGACCGATCAGCCTTAGGGAAAAGTTGAGTAAAATAACTGCATTGCGCCATCGGAACAAAACTTTTGCGTCTTGGTAACGGCAAGATATCACTAGTGCAGAAAACTTTACAACACCTGCTACAAAAATGAGAGCTGAGAAAAAACTTTGATATTGGAAATAAAGGCTCTATTGCAGATTGAATTGTGTCAAATATAATCAGAACGTTTGGTATTATAGCAGCAAGTAATAATAATAATAATAATTAATGTATTATTGTTATTGTTATTTTTGTTGTTATTGTTATTATTATTATTATTATTATTATTATTTCACTAGACGCTGCAAAACTCCACAGACTGGAATTGCTAGCTGAAGCAGACATCAGATCACCCTGGATTTGAAACAAGTGTTTTTGGCTAGACTGCAACAGCGGGGCCAGCCCTGCAAACGCGAATGTCTGTGACTGAGTGACTGAGTGATGAAGTTACACCATTGGTCGGCCAAGTTATGAAGTTACCCCATTGGTCGGCCGAATCACATGTGTTAGGTCCTGCCATATATTAGGTTTTGACCTCGTCTTGTTTTAAATAGTATAGTTCTAGTCTATGACTGACTGAGGTTATGTTTTTTTAAATATCAAACAAACTTCTATTGACCTCTGCCATTCATGATTCATCAACCTGAATCACAGCACCAGCTGCTGACGTCATACACCTAGATTCAACGACATGCTCCACCAATGATTTCATTCCAAGCTACCACCAGGAGACCTGGGCCAAAAGCCACTGGATTGGTGAGGTTTTGTCAGAAAGGTATAGATTCTAGGCTATTCTCTATATAGATTGAAATAAAGAGATACATCAATATTATTTAAAAAAAATAAATGAAGGCAAACTTCATTCTCATTTAAATATTATGAATGTATGATTTGGACGATAAATAATGGACATCAGCAAATACTACTGCTTTCATATAAATGTTTTTTCAGTGTGAGATACTGTGGCTTTGTCACTGCATACTTCATGTATACATATTTATCTAATACATTCGTATTAAATGACACTGCTCTTCAGGAATACTTTTTTAAAGTCTTTGTGCTTGTGGAATGATTTTCAAGTTAAGGAAAGCAATGGTGCTGAAACGACATGTAAAACAACCATCTCTACAGAGCTTTATAAGGTTAAATTACAATAAATGAGAGGAAGTTGCCACATGCCACAAATCAAAGGCAATCTGATCAAAATAGAAATATAACATAATCACTTCATTTTTATATACAGATATGAAGACCAGGCTATAATTATATATAATTTATTTATATATATATTATATAAACAGGCATGGGCCAATGCGCAAAAATCTCAGAAGTTTTTGAGGGAACGCAGTCGTGCACGTTCACTTCCAGCTTTCGTCGTAAGATGTTTCTGAGAAAGAAAGAGACAACCACAGAATTTTTTTCTTGAAACCGATACGAGAAGTTTACGGTAAGGCTCAAGTTAAAAAAGATAATGGCACACATCTGACTGTGTCTCTTTTTATTCTTTTTACATTTTCCTTTTTTTCTTCCTTTCTTCCTTTCTTTCTTTCTGCCTTTCTTTCTTTCCCTACATCTTTCCCGACATTTCACTTCACTACACAATGAATATTTCTCTGTTCTTTGCATTTGGAGTCTGCAAGCCGCACTGTCCTGACTCCACCCTTCAAAGATGGCCGATGTCCAGCGCCGCCCGTGCCCTCCGCCCAGATCCCAAGAGCCGAACCCGTGATTTTTGATACAAAGAGCTCACGAGTTAGGGTCTCAGGGAACAGGAGAAGAGCAGCCATGTCCGCCGACGTGCAGAAAGCGAGCGAGGACGGGTAAGCCGGAACCATCCCCGCACCATCGCCAGGAGCTCCACTCCTGCCCAATCTCCAAATGAGCAACTGTTTGTTCAGCCAGTGTCTGACTCTGGCTGGCTGCTGGGCCATGCGCTGTCTGGTTCTGTCTGCTAACACTCGCCCCTCTGTGAAGGGGGGGGTGGGGGCTGGGGGGGGGGGGGGGGGGGGGCGAAATCACTGTTCTCCCTTTCACTGCTGATAACTTATCTCCGCGGTCGGATAGCTTGATATAAGGCTCGGAAAATAGCCCGAACCTATGCACAGAGACGAACGAATGCACGCACATCTGCACAGAAAACCGCAACAATGGCAACAATGACAACAACAATAACAACAACAGCACCACCAACTCCAAAAATAAATGAACGGGAAATGATCGAGAGCAAAAAAAAATAAAAATAAAAAAAAATACCAAGGAATGAAGGAGAAGCAGAGGCTGGCTCATTGCGAACGGTCAGACTTTTAATACGTCCTTTTGCGGAGAGTCGAGGATCAAACGACCTGAAGCCGGTACCTCCTGCTCGGCGCTAACTAGCCTTTGTGTTCGCAGAGGAAAAGCCTCCAGCCAGACGGTCAGCCCTTTCTCTTTGTCCTCAGAGTGACTGTCGATTGCCAGTCCACAGCTCGCCACGTCCTCAGAGTCCCCCCCCCCCCACCCCCCCCCCCCCCCCCACGAGACACGCTGACCATTAGAGGTGCTGGTCCCCTGTCCGCTTGCCCTAAACAAGAAGATATGAAGAGCGCTGGGGAATCCCCCACCCCCCCCCAAAGTCTCTTTTTTCCTTCTGAACATCATCTCGATATAGACAACAACAAAAAGAAAAAGGCATGGCATCCATTTCTGACTGGTCTGCAATTAGGAAACTAGTAGCAGACCGGCAGTATCTGAGTAAAAATAACAAAGGAACGGCACTGTCTGCACTACTGCTTTAGTCTTGGAGCATCTTTCAGTGCTCCCCTCCATCACCCCCCCCCCCCCCCCCCCCCCCCTCCCCCTGCCACCAACCCCTCCAACTGCCACCCCCCTCCCCATCCCCAGCGGTGGCATGCTCCGTTCTGCACAGTACAGAAATAAGTTGTCATTCTATCTGCGGGAGAGTCGCGGCTGCTGCCGCCGCCGCTGCCGCAGACAGAGCGGACGCGGGGAGCGCTCCAGTCGCTAGCCGCTAGCCGCTAGTCGCCACGCGTCAAGCTTCACTCGCTGCCTGATGCGCGCACGTGCGTCTGTCTGCAGAGCAGGGTCCCAGCACAGCACAACAGCGCAAAAAAAGTGGACGGGAATCTGAGAACGAATTATCTTTTAGTGCCGCTGCTAATGAAACCGCGCTGCCCTGTCGTGAATTTCAATCGTGTGTCGATAGCCGAAAACGTTTTGATCGTGTCGCTCCCATCTCCTCATCTCCTAACCCCTTCCCCTGACAACAAGCCCTCCCCCACAAGTCAGGAACCCCCCACCCTCACCTCCCCACCCCCCCCCACCTCCCCCGACGCTCAGACGTTTCTTCATCCTCTGGGGACACAATGCCGATGCTCCCGGAAATGAGAGCGAGCCACGGCCGCTCCAGACACACCTCTGGCTTCTTCGCCGACTGAAACCTTGTCATCCATCGTTAAGGGAAAATGACTTGGGATGAGCGGTTAGCGGTTAGCGGCGCGGGCTGCTGAATCAGAGCCGGGGCTGTGGCGGAGGGGCTTTTTTCGAGAGCGGGGGGTGGCTGCCGTCTCTCCCCTTCCTCCACCCCCCCCCTCTGCGCCCCCCTGTCCTCATCATAAGCTCGATCACAACATCCATCACCGTGTGTCTCTCCACCGCCGCCCGGGACGCCAGCGTTGGCGTGACTGGGTCATTAGCCCCCGCCCCCCCCCCCCCCCCCCACAACACTCCTCTCTTTCCCCCCACAGGTCAAGCGCAGTGACAGCACGGCCGATAGCGAGACACGGGGACGTAAAGCGGTCCGTCTCGCACCCCCGTCCCCCCCCGTCCCCCCGTCCCCCCCCCCACTCCCATCCCCCACCCCCATATTTTCAAGTCCCATATTTCTACCTGTCTGGTCCTCTCCGAAGCCACCGTCTGCTCTCCGGAGCGAGTCCGCAGCGCGAGCAGCTGCGCGTTCCGCGATCCTCCCTCTGCCTCCTCGCGCGCCTCCCCTATACTACTGATCAATTCCGTCCCCTTCCCTCCTCTCCTGAAAGGCGCTCGGAGCACCGCGCACGCGGCTAGGCTACGAGGACCGTCAACATGGCGCGGGGAGGAGGATGTGGCCATTAGGCGCCGTGCTCTACGGGTACGCGTACTGCGCCTGTCCGGCGCTCCGGAGACAAGCGTCGCAGATCTTCCAGAGCGAGGAATTGGGAAGCCCCTCGTGACTGCTCAAACGACAGTTAGGTTCATGCCGTGATGCTCTTTCTTTCCCCCGCTCCCCATCTTCGTTAAAGATTTGTTTAAGTACAACTCAGTTTCCGGCGTCTGAAAATAACTTATGGTTTATGAATCCTAATATGTAAAAACTAAAAATAAACAGACTGTTTCTCTAGTATGTGATGATGTGTGCTCGCTGTATATTATACTGGTAATCCCATACCTGTTCACCACTTGCATACATGAGAGCGTATTTGTTTACTGTACAATTTCAAAATGTCTGCCTTGGTATATACCTTTTTTTTCAACCAAAATGTAAATCGCATAAGGAGGACACTTGATATTCAGCATTTGCAATATATGTTTATTAGCCTAATAAAGATCGAGTCCTAATACGCTTAAACTGCTTGGTAGGGACAGCAACCAGACCATCTGTGTACCTTCTTGTTTTTCCCAATGTCCCTGTAACTCACCGCCCTTGGCTAGAGCAGTGGTTTTCAGCCTCGGTCCTGGGGACCCCTTGCGCATGCCGGTTTTTCTCCCAACCACAATCGCAACCCCAGAATTTTAACAAGCTGTTAATTTTTCTTAATTAGGTGTTTTTCATGTGTAGAGGGATTACTTACCCTCTTAAGCCACATTATGTCATAAATAGCTATGCATGCCATTAAGATCAAAGTCCCATGTTCATATGCAAACAAATGCATAAAAAAAGATTACATAATGATTTAACTGATGAAGTTAAAGACTGAGGTGAATCAATAGGCTCCTAACCGGTGAATGTGTCGACACATGGCCACTAAAACAAAACATTTGGTAGATAATGCAAAATTCAAAGAGAGAAATGATGAGCCAAATCTGCATTGTGTTAATAAGTTTAAAGCAAAAAAAACATAAAGAAATTAAACACGTGTTTAACAACCAATTTAGGAGCCTATTCATTCCCCTCAGTCCTGAATTTGAGCAAGTTAAAAAAAAAACAAAAAACATTTTGTTGCTTTTTTATGTAGTTGTTTGCATTATAACGCAATGTGAAAATGGGAATTTTATCTTAATGGCATGTACAGCTATTTGTAACCATGAAAAGCACCTAATAAAAAGAAACAACAATAAAAATTCCTGAATTGCCATCATGGTTGAAATGGAAAGCAGCATGCACAAGGGGTCCCCAGGACCGAGGTTGGATACCACTGGGCTATAGACCTGTTACAATTATAAATAATTACGCTTTGCTGTGAAGCATCTGTCCTCAGCTCCTGAAAAAGTGAAATTCAGGTATATCAATTTATAGTTTCATATCACAAAAAAAGAATAATGTTTCTTTTACTGTTTTCTCTTCAGACATGCCGTTTCCTCAACATTATTATTCTCATATTGTCAGGGAATCACGCACGTTTTGTTTGCCAGTGGCTTCCTTTTCTCCTCATTCCCCTCAAGCCCCACCATAATCTTTCAGCCTGCGACCTATTACCCACAATGCCCTGGGTATATTAGTGTCATGACCCCACTGTGGCTATCAGACAAAAACAAGACAGGGAGGGAGAGGGAGAGGAAGAGAAAGAGAGGGAGAGGCAGAGTGAGAGATACAGAGAGAGAGAGAGAGAGAGAGAGAGAGAGAGGCTTCTATTGTGGACATTGATTATGTGCTTAATGCAAATAAAGCTGCGCTTTTTGTCAACACAGATCTCCAAAATGAACACAAAAAAAATAAAAAATCAAACCAAACATTGTGCTATCATCTTGCATTTCAGAGATCCAAGCCGGAGGACACCGGGGAGAAGGGTCCCCGCCTCGCAAGATCAGCCTGAGGTGTCCAGGTTCAAGTCCGCTCGCCACACTGGGGGCGGCTGTGGACAGGTCTCAATACTGTGGGGTGGGGGGGGGTTTGTCAGAGCAAAATAAATCAATAGGGGCCTTTAACTAGTGATGGTGATCAATCAACTGTATTACTGCTGTCGCAGTGTCTGGAGCGTCGCTGGCTTCCTCTTCCTGTGAGCCTGCGCTCCCTTTCTGCGCAGCGAGCAGCAGAGGGCTGCAGCAGCTCGCAGCACAGCCGTCCGTCTCCTGTCTTTCACCTACGCTCAGACATTCAAATCACGCCCCTCTGCTTAAGGCGTCCTGACCCATGGCTGCCCATGTTTTTGGATTTACTGCTGGCAAAATCTGAATGTTTTTTTATTTGTTAAAAAAAAATGTGTGTATATATATATATATATATATATATATGCATAGCTTCTTTGGTGTAGTTGTCTATTTGATGACAACATTCTTAATGAGCGTCTCTCTTTTTAATGCAGGTCTTCTACGTACTGCTGCAAAAAAGGTCGTCTGTACCCCTCTAAATGACTGCTGCAGGAGAACGCCGCAGCGTTCGTCTTCTGTGTGCTCGCTGCCTTCAATCCATTCAAAAAGCCAACCGTCTAATTAGACACGGAAGAAATTTACAGTCAAATATGTGATCGGGAGAGATGTAAACATCCTGGCTTGTTTAATGTACGTTTGCTGCCATTTCTTTCTGAGATCAAAGCAAATAAAACGAATGCTTGAACAATATCGTGCATTATGTATGTTCTTTTTTTTATTTATTTAGAAATACATCTATGCAGTCTCTACTGTATCAGACTGAGATGACTGGATTAATTAACCTGGTAGAGAACACATTTCCACTGTCTTTGCAAATCATGTATTTTTCGCCCTTTGTAAAACTGTTTCTAATGAATACATTCATGTTTGATTTATTCCATGACTGCACTGCAACTGTCAAAGCAAACATGTTATTCTATTCGTGTTCTAGTGATTTCAGGAGGAAGTTTAAAACATTTGTATGCTCATTTGAAATAGTTGAATTGTCAAGGTACGGTGCAATGTGGAGCACAATTGCTATGCTCTAAGATAGAAGTGAGAGGGGCCATCAGGATTCCTAGCAAGCACATCACTATTTTGCAGAGATTTTGTGCCAAATTTGCAGCATATAGTAAGTAAGTGCAATATTATTGCCCAAGGGTGCATGTTACAATGTTCTCACAAGGTCTAAAATGAAGGAAAAAGAAAATACCTTCAAAACAAATGAAAAGACCACAGATAAAAGCAATATGCAGTATGAACCCTCTGAACAATGTTAAGAACAAAGTCATTTTCAAAAATGCGTTTGCATTTAGCATTGCAAAGTAGTATATCAGTTAGACACACGCACCCTAAGATTGTTAGCATATTCACATGAAAATGTGAAAATTGGTCAAAATGTTTTGTGAATTTATAGACATTGAATGGTAATGGAAACACACACAATGTGTGATTCCTGGAGTCTGGTAATAGCTTGTCACGACACTCAGAGAGGGAGAGTGAGAGACAGAGAGAGAGAGAGAGTGAAGAGAGGGATAGAAGACAGGGGGAGAGATATAGAGAAGAGAGAGAGAGAGAGTTGTATTAATGGCCATCATATCTTGTCACACTAGACGAAGGCCCAGCCTGCAGATCTTGCCCTTGCCCCTGCCCTTTCCAATCAATGCAATTGATTTCTCCCTGGGGTCAAAGGGCATGGCTCTATTGATCAGAAAAAGTGCCTGACGCAGCAAGCAGAGGACCAGCTCCAGACAGATCAATGACACCTCTGTCTGACATGTATATATTATGCTTATTTATTGGGCCTAAAATGAATCACTTCATCGCAGATTTATCCACAGCGAAGTCTAGGGACAATTTATTTTGCACCGTGACAAAGTAAACACCCCTCAGGCTCAGACGTTTCCTGCTACTTATTCCTGTCCGCTTTCTTCTGTAACCTGTTTGTAATGAAAGACCGCAACAATATTTTTATCTGGTATTTAATGGCAGAAATAAAAAATCCTTGATTAAAATATTTGGGCAGAGCAAAATGCCCAAGAACTTAATGAAAAATAAAGTTCATTCCTTGATAAAATAAATACGTACTCAAGTCCACATCAACAACAATCATGCCAGTGGACAAGATATCACCATTCGTTCCCCATGAGCGAAAAAAGCCATTGTTAACATTTACTGAACAGGATGTGCATGACATTTCCAGGGCCAGGAAAGGCCATCTGAACACATCTGAAAGTTAAAACAGGGGGAACGTACCAGGACATGCAGTATGTTGCTTTAAGGTTTTTTTTTTTTTCTTTCTCTCCTCGTCTTTTTGAAAAAGATCACAGACACAACGCGACAAACACTCTCAGAGCGTCGTCGGTAGGAGAGGTCTTCGACGCAGTTGAACAAAAGAGTCTTCTTTTCTCCTGATCTAATCCGGTAATTTATTTTTTCAGCCGTCGCATAAATCGAAACGCAGCTGTAACCAATGACTTGCAGCTCCGGTGCATTGCCAGCTGGACGGATTTTGTGCTGAAGCAGCAAGATTTTCAACACTGTTCACTCTGGTACATCTGGAGGAGCCATTCGGGTTCAGAGGTGAAAAAAAACGCTCTTAAAATAAACTCCAGCAATGACACGGTGGTGACGCTCTTTCACTTAACTCTGGAAGGCACGGGAGGCCCTCGTTGTAAACAAGGCCGGGGTCTTTTCATCGAGCTGTCTTTGCGTTCGTAGGCGCATGTTCTGCCAGCCGTACGATGGGAGAAAAGTGCTGTTTTTGGTCTTTTGTTTGTCACAGTGTTGTCCCGCACCTTTTACTAGTGTCACAGAAACAGCTGTTCAGGTGCATTGTGAAGATAAACCTAGCATTGCTTCATGCTTACAAAAAAAAAGCACATTTAAATAATTAAGTTTGACCCCAAAGATTTGCTGTAGTTACAATATTTAAGCACTATTTTATTTCGATCAAAACAAATTAACTTTGACTGATCTCAGAACTGTTATAGGTGCAGCAAAGGCTGAATTTCGGTCATATGGAGGTGGTATAACCAAAATTTAATTGTGTTTGTAATAAACAGAGCAGTTGGTGCAATAGCTTGTTGACCACAAAGCGATTGACAAAGACGGGTTGAAGCCTTTAAAAGGGACCGAATGCTGGGACAAAAAGACTCACTTCAGTATACGTGCTTTTAAAGGATAAAGCAAGGCACATTGCCAGTCTGCTGGTCTTATGAGAAAGAACGAGCACAACCGAGATTCAACGAACAGACCTCTTCTGTTCTGTTCATCGAATCCCCGTTAAAATCATTCTGCATTTGTTCATTCTTAACGGATAGCAGCTAATTCCTTTTCACCATTTTTTTTTTCACCATTGAAAAGTGGTCTTTGAGGCTCAAACTGCCTGTAAGACAATGGTGAAATACAGCTTGGGCTGCGGGATTCACACAGTTTCAAGTGAAAACAGCAGGTCCAAGACCCTTGTAGCTTCTTTAGCAATACCTCTGTCCACGCACCCCTGCAAAAAAAAACAAACAAACAAACAAAAAAAAAAAACGCAAAGTCATAAAGTCATTTAACAGACTTAAATCAGAGTCAATGACTTAAATCAGAGCCCTAGGCTTCCAGCTGATCTAGCAATCACACATGGACCAAGAACAGAGCGTGGAAACACCTCCACCACCCAACCAGCTCTACTGTAGCAACCCGTTCATTTCTCATCTCATTGGTCATTGATCACTCAAAATAAAGTGTCCAGTCCAGACTCCTTATATTCTTTCTCTTCGTTGGCTATAAATAACTTACTTTAAGAGCAATGGCCCACAGCCAAGAAACCCTTTGGCTGCCAAGATCGGCCATATTAAATGGAGATTTCAGTTTCCATGACCATGGTCTGGGGGTCAGTCAAAACTGTGGATTGACGGTGAATCATGAGCACAAGCCATCTTTTATTACAGCAGACGCAGAACTGTGCATAAAAAATAAATCTGACAGCAATTTAGAAGTGAAAACTTTCCCATACTGCCCAGTTTGAATAGTACTTTTCTGGCTCAAGCCCGATGTTTATATTCAACCATCTGTGAAATATTATTATGGTCGCTAATTCAGGGCTCAGATGGAATGTAATTTTTAGATGATGTCAAGGCCATGTAGTTGAGAAAGTACCTTGATGGAGACAATATAAACAGAAGCCAGGAAGCTGGCATTAGAAGAGGTGTGTTCTGGGAAAACAGTTAGGGTGGTCATGCAAAATTGTTTCCTCGTGCATGTAATGTAACTTTATGCAGAGGCATTTCAAGGTGTTTCCCAAGGCATATTACCTTTAATATTTACATGGAACATCAATTTTCATCCGACTGTTTACACTAATAATTAACATTAATAAAAAAACTTACACTAAACATTTTATATAAAATGATCATGTGCACTCCCCGATTAGTATTCCACAATTAGCAGATAAATTAACAATTCTATTTACCTACTGTCATGCTTTCTATATAACAACACTGACACCAAGTGGTAGGAGGACCAAATAACTGCATGTTATTGTACCGAAGTTTATTAACAGTTCAATTCTAATTTTCAAGCACTGTCAGTTATCCAACACTTTGAAGCTGGATGTCCATGGAGTGCTCTTTTCCAGCCCTTTATAAAAATGCTTTCAATTTTTTTCCAGACTGCTATTCAGCTACTTGGTCAAGTGAAAATAGCTACTCAGCTACTCAGAAGCAAAAATAGATTAACAGTTTTTTTCCCCCCCAAAACATTCCAAAACAAACGTGTTCAGTGCCAGATAACCAACTACTTTATTTCATGACAACCTTAAAGACGCAGATACTTTACAGCACGCCACATTAAATACAACATGTCTACGGACTCTATACTGATTGCAGTGTGGAGAAAGTCCCACAAATAATACAGAATTTCAACATTGTCCTAATTGAGGGGACGGTGCCTTTGCGGCTCAGTGTCTACAGAGCTGCTGGCAGGAAAAGGTCATTAAACAGGATCTGCGTCAAAGCACTTCAACCCCCGATGTGCCCGAAATTTTACAAAAAAAGTCCTAATGGTACCTCGCAGACATGAAAGAGGCCAGGCGCGCACTGCCTTCACAGGTTAACAGGTGGCACGGAGAATTTGCCGCAGCATAAATTTCACAGTCTCCTTACGGGTTTTCTTACGTAAATTAAGCAGGGTACTAAAGTGCTAAAAGGGAAAGGAGGATCACCCAACAACAACAAAAAAAAACAGGCTGAGCACAACTTGAAAATATTGGTATGCCTTCATAAGCTGAACAATAAAAAAGACTGCATAATTTCCTAAAACTACAGTCTCTGCCAATCATGAAAGATCAGTTTCTGAATTAAATGAAACTAGGCACACTGCTCCACTGTAATTATACACTGCAGTTGCTGTTATGGTATTTTAAACTTAATCATAGACATTTTCCACACGTGAAAACAAAATCCTCCAATTCTATCTGAAAAATAAAAATGTTTGTATGAAAGAGATAAATCATCACCGAAAAGTTCCAAATGAAGTACAATTTGTTTTAATAATCTTGGGGACATTTAACAGAGGAAATATAACTTTGTCCTAAATGAGAAATCAAGCTGACTACATCTGCCTCAGCTTTCCTTCCAGAACCAACCACTGAAAAGAAATACATTATGTCAGCTAAGACCGTGAGAAAAGTTTAATGCAGCTAATGAAATGGCCAGATAAAAGAGTCCCTGGAAATGGGAAACATTTTCAGCCAGTGAGTTCTTTGCAATCAAGACAGCCCTGATGCACTTAACATCCTGAACGTGACAGGAGGACGAGGCAAACCTCTCTACCAGTCTTTATTCTGCATGCTGGCTACACAGGAAAGCCAGCCTCTTCAAGAGGAAATTGGACTCCCCAGGATTTACAAGATTTAAAAAAAACTGGTCAAAGGTTGAGACATTTTCAGAACAGGAAAGACATGCAGTAAAGACGTTCTGATTTCTTTATGAGGTAAAAACCGTCTTTCTTAACTGTCTAGAACATAAGAATTTCATAGCAAAATATATCAAAGCTGTTCAAGAGCAGCTAAGATTTCCCTAGGGAGGGTACGGGGCCTAAACACTGACTGTATGTGCAGAAACAAACTTTCATCAATCACACAAACAAGGCCCATCAACATAATGTGTTGGTCTACTCTGCAGACATTTCCTGGATTTTATTTTCAAATGTGTGCAATTCAATAAGTTACTTAATTCAAGTAACGCATGGACTTTAACTAATGATGAATGGAGTGTTAGTATGGACCATAGGTCTTATAAATGTGGGAGAAATATTCATGATATAAGAATATATATTTATGAAATTACAAACTTGTAAAATATGGTGCACAACATGAATAAGGCCAGGTTAGTGTATATAAGTGTATATAGGCATAGTAATAAAAAGATCAACAAAAACATCAATCTTCATTTTAGATTCTCGATATGTCGTAGCTTTACTGTCCATTCAATACACTATGCTTCAACTTTTTCTCTTAGGAATTCAAATATACTAATAATTGTTAGGGACATTTAGTTGAACAAGACCCATTGGTTGATGACTTGAGTGTACTCCAAGGAAAGCTAGAAGGTTGTACAGTTAACTCCCAGGGTGTAATTCTAAACCATACAACCTACTACCTCAACCCGGATGCACACAGATTCTGAAGCTGGGAATTCTCTTCTTGTCTTCCACTGGGCGAGCCAAAACCTTCCCCTGGTCATGTGACCGCCATATGAAGGGGGCACTACATGTCCAATTGTTGGATCAAAAATTTCAGTAATAGCACCACCAATAACAAAATGAACAACTCAAAATTAATTAGTTACTTAGCAGCTCTTCACACCTCCAGAACGTGTTAATGCGTTTAATAAGAAATGTCATCCATGCTGCTATTTTTTGCTTTTCACAGGCTTTTTATTGTTGTAAAAATTGTCATACATTTCTACCCATATGTTACATTCCAAATGCTGTGATGGTAACATTCAGATATGGCTGACAATATGAAATGAATAAATTAAATTGAAAAAAAAATTAAATCAAAACATATTACCAAAATGTACATTTACAATGTATTTAAGAAACAAATAAAAATGGCCAAATCAACCTCACAACTGCACAGAATTTAAATTAATTAGCATTGTATGCTCTGGTAATACTGTAGAACATAACTAGGAAAACACATACATTCCCAGACAGCATGTCTTGCTCACCAAATGACTGGCATACGACAATGCTGGTTCAGTCGACTTTAAAGTAAATATAGCAAGAGAGAGATGCAGACATACAGTTGCAGTGTCCTATATGTGGTTGATGTACTGTATGTGAGACTCAGAAGTGTCATATTCAAAACCTGTTGTCAGGAACACAGGGTGCTTAATGTACTTCCCTACAGGCAACTGTTATTCAGGACCAGACTGCATTATTAACAACCACTTAGTCTGACACTGTCTGTCTCTTTACAGGACAGAATCTTTTGGGGGGATATTAATATTGTTATTAAATGGAGCATTTTTTATTTATTAGGAAGTTGTGATCTCTGTGATCTCAAGGAAAAGGGGGAAACTGATCACATCACAAATAATTAGCCAACGAATAGTAAATTAATTTAGAAATATCAGCAATATCTATCCACATAAGGAATTGTTACCTATAGTGCTATATTACACTGCCTACATTAAGCAGATGGTCTTATGCACAAGAAATGACCATATAAAAGAACCATAAGTACATTCATCTGGTTAAAATGATCAATAGTGCCAAACCTGGCAACTACAAATGGTAGTGACTTCAGCTAACAAACTACCAAACACATTAGCTGACAGACACAATAAAAAGCATGACTTTATAACATAATGTATTTTTTAAAAAGTTATTCATAAATTTGGTTAATAACACAAAAATTCAATAAACATATGAAGCTACTATTATTGCAGCCAAATATCGACTGTGCTGGGATTGGTTGGAGGATGACCTGTTACTTATGTATGTTTATATAGTTTTATATAATTATATATCATTTATAATTTGTGTATTTTTAATATAGAAAAATGAGTATGTAAAAAAAGTTTTTTTACCGAAGAATAAAAGGACCCAATCAAAATACGTTGGGTATCAAATTCACCTGTAGTTCTTCAAACCCCCAGTAGAAATCACAATACATCGGTATTACTGCTCAACCTAAAACATCAAATGTCTTTCTGTCATTGCTGACAAAGGTTTTCACTACTGACCAAAACCCTTCGACTGTATGACAAAAAATTACATTACACATCCAACCAAGGTAACAGAAGAAACTGAACAGAGTGATTTGGGATAGTCTAGTATTTTTTATCTGACCTCTAAACTGTCAAGAAATAAAGTTTACATTGTGCTTCACAGATCATGTTTCATATAAGCAATTCTAGAAATAGCTGACATATCCCAGGAATCGGAATGGGAAATTTAAAAAATGAAACGTCTTACAATTGCAGGTAGCATGAAGTTACACACGATTAAAAAGATATAGAATATAGAATATATAATAGAAAACATCAAGTTTCTATTCCCATCTGTGTACAACTACAGACTAAAGTCCACACCAGAGTAGCTGAAACATTCCTACTTGTAACCATGAGACAACACTTTGTGAGTGAAGCTATGAGTTGTTTCACTGAGGTGGTGTAAGTGCAAACAATAACAGAGGAGAAAGGTTTGTTTGTACCACAGAGACAGAGACCCACAGAGGCGAGCTTGCGTTGTCATATGTACCACAAGATCGGATCTACGGGTTTATGACAAGTGGTTCGTCTTAAACATGAAGCAGCAAAAATGTCAAATGAGCATACAGAACTGAAAACATTCAAAAGTATTTATTAGAAAATTGAGTTTACTGAGTCTATTGTACAAATAAAAATAAATTGAAGTTTTACTAACAACTCCCTTTGAATACAACCTTGCATTAAGGAAAAAATGTAACAACTTAAAGCTAACTGTTAACTATGTTTAATTACTTTAATAAGTATACTTCAAGAGTTTTAAAGACGTTCATACTCTTCTCAATGGCAAAGAAGTTGTCCAGCTAATTGAAAAATGTTTTGAGCATCAAATGTTTTTCAGCCTAAGACGGCACTTAATTGGACAATTTGTCTTTTTAACAAAAACAGAATGTGTAATGGTACTGCAAATCAAGGGGTAAACAAGTGGCAAGAACTTGCATTGTACAGCACACCTGTACAACCAGGGCAGATGCAAAGGTGAAGACATATGTTGTAAAATAAAAAATGACATCCATCTTCAGAACACATGCTGTACTCTCAAACACACTCTGGTATGCACATTGCTAAATCTTCCGTGGGGAAATGTGAATCTTTTTTTCCTTGTGTGCTGCACTGTTTCCATCTTCACTGCCATACGTAAAATATGCCTTGTATAAATAAACACCATCAGCGCAGTATCAGAGGATGCTATGCCATTTCGAACTGTGAGACAGTTTGTGGAATTATGAACACCTCTCTAATAACTGACTTACTTCTTAAAGAGAACAAGTTACTCTCTGTGAAACAACTCCCTAAGAAATTATTCATGTGCACAGTTAAATTCATAAAATGAAAACTAAAAGCAAACTTACCTTGGAGTTTGACTTTCAGTGGTGTTGAGTTGTGCACACATCATATAAAACGTTCCTCCCTGAAACAATGATGGTAACAATCATTTTTAATGGCTGAGTCTTTGAGTTCAAAAGCATACAGCACACACAGAGAGCAAATCAAATGAAATACGATGAAACAAAAATAATCACATAATTGGAATTAGCCGAGGAAATCTGTGTTTTGTCAATTATTGTAATGCAGTTTAAAAAGATATTGAAAAAAATGCCTCAGTTGTTGACCTTAACAATACATCATTCCAGTCAGTTCCACCACGTGATTAAAAAAATGCAGTGTTGCATTCTAGAACATATTTGACAAGTCTTCCAAACACAATGAATCTATTTCATGATTATCATAAGAAAGCACAAAAACCCTTGCATGTACATATATAGCAGTAAAACATTTCAGCTTGTCTTTCTCTAAAAAAAACAATTAAGGAATGATACTCAGAATATCTGGGTAAATGAAGTTAAGCACTATTTAAGTATTATTAGTATTTTGTTTGCACTAACTCAAAAATTTACCAGAAAAAAACTGGGCCTTGTAAGATAAGCCATAGAATTTCTGATAAAAGGTGCCATACGATTTTGTGTACTTGTTCCATTTTAAGTTATTTATAATGTACCATTTCAATCTCTAACAATGGTCAGTATAAAGACATATTTGCTTTTCAGCTTTGTGAGACAGGTTGCAAAGGAAATGTTAAGAGACATCAATGAAATGTAATCTGATTTATGAAGAAGTTCTCACTGTACAAAGTCATTCAACAGACATAACTGTTTCATTGTTTGTGCTGTGGCTAATCCCTTAAAATTGGTGTTTGTGACCTGTATATAGTTTTTAGCACAAATGTACCTCTACAAGTTTACACATCTACTATGTATTAAAAATTACACAGATACACTTAAACTGGCACTGTTATAGCAATAAAACACCAGGTAAAACTTATAAAAAACTATACTTCAGTGTCAGCCACTGTTACAAACAGCTTATCAATGCTCATATTGACTGTCTGTCTCTCCTGTTGAGTTATTTGAGGAAATGACAGACCTTGCCAAGCCTAATTTTATAGGTAGTAATTAGTGACCAATCCGCCATAAAAAGAACAGCAAGGAGAGATGGCAGCGTACTGCGGGTGAGACCACATTCACGCCCGTCGCTGGCATCGCCGGCTCGTGCTCCCATGCTATGGAACATTCCTGCAATCTGTTTTGTTTCCGCACATCAATGCCAGCAATTGCGAAAGCCTGCAAACCCAAATTGCTGCAATCATTTCTAATTGAACCTCCTTTATATTTGGCATTAGAGATTAAATACCCATCCTAAACTTACTTTAATATCTGCAGACAAGTAGCAATATTTTTCGGGCACAGAAACGGACAAAATCCTGGTGTACTGCCAAAAGAGGGAAAAAAAAGAGGGGCCAAAATAAAAGGCCAGGTCGCATTTCAGCGTTTAATTCCTTTTCACCGAGTCCGAGCAAAGTCAATGCAGCGTTCCGCCATTTTCTCCACAAATGCTAGGAAGGGAAAGAAAAAAAAATTGCACTGGCACTGCTTTCCAAGTTTTCAACCTCTCTGTCCTGGCACCATAACAACGCCTCAGCCGTAAGGTCAAGCAGTCCTATGCCAACAGGCAAGAAGATTCCCATCAGCCATTCTGCTAATGCCGTGAAGACATCTTTTGTCTAAATCAAAACCTAAGCTCAGCCTGGGCGAAACATTCTGCACCTTCACACGGGGGGGTACGGGGGTGGCATTGGGAGCCATGGCAACGTCTACCTGGCAGGCTGCCTGCTTTTCCCCCGTCCTCATCAAGAAAAGATGGAATAACGCTGGCTAATGTGGAGATGAATAGGAATGCGCAGAGCTATCCAAAGTAAACCGAACACTTTTGTTGTGTGCCTCGATTTCACTGCAAGTGACAGTCACTCTCAATGTCGAGAATAAAAAAGTTCCGTAGATTACCCGCCACCTCGATAAGAGCATACTGGCGAAAACGCACCAGAACAGAACATTGACAACAATAAGTACTGAAGGAATTCAGGTGAATGAGTTTTCTTGCTCACAACACAGCAGCAAGCCACATTCCTAATGTCTCTTAGCAAGAGTGGCACACAGCACATGCAGTATGTCAGCTACATACATTCAAAGTCACTAGTTTGCTCAAATGACAAGTAAATATTGATTGTAGCCAAGCCAGGAGGCAAGCAGTCCTGTTTTGAAAATGGTAAACCTCTCAATGGAAACAGAGAAACACAGAACCCGAATGAACAATTCACAAGCTGGACACTGGAGCTCTTGGAAAGGAATTAGGGCTGGGAAATTATAATTTATGATGACACTAAACATTTCCAAACCACAGGAATAAAATCTTAAAATCAACACTTAGCTTAGCAACATATTCACAGTTCCACATTGAAAGTGACACAATGCTTACATTAGTCCCTTGATTCTGGTCAACCAATTAGAAAACAGCACCCTATTTTCATTTAAAACTGCACTATCCACTGTCATGGTTTAATGATAGAGGAAGTCCAGCACATCAGTATATTTAAGTAATATCCGCTGAAATATGACATGAATAAATCCAGTGTTTCTGGGTGAAGCAGCAGCTGATCTTTACACAGTCAGAGAAGGGGCAATACAGTGATTGATAAGTTGATTGATGTAAAAGGGACCAGCATTCATTTCATATGGGTCACAGCTGTGCAGTGCTTCACCTCATCAATGTACCTTGCAGAGAGACCTTGATCTTTAGGAAACACTTCACCTTATTCTTGAAAGGTGTTCAAAAATCAAAATGAGATAACTGAACAATTGACTGCCTCTATCATCCATTCAGATGAGAACACCTTGAGGCCTGGGGTACAATTAAAAAGAAAGTTGCACGGGGGGGACTTGTGATTAAGGTAAATAATTACAGAAGAGCCATCTAAGTTACATTCTTGGGTCAAAAGGGTACATTTTCGGATTCCCTGATAAATCAGAGCACGTTGACATTCTTACTGTTTATTTATCACAGCCAAAGAAACAGAAGGTTTTAATGAAAACAGAGAGAACAAAGCTGCTGGAGGCCAGTAATAGCTGCCCAGCGACTGAGGAGGACCATGGAGTATACCTGCATGAGAAGGCTCTCTGTACATGGCCCCTGTGCATTGCCTCAGTCCAAACAATATATATATCCCATATTGATTAAAGGGTCAAAGTAGAATATCTATCACAGTGCACCACAGTGAAATAAAGTACAAAATGTCAATGAAAAAAAATATTTACCACTGATGCAAAACAAACAAAATCAGAGTGAGAAGATAAGTTCTTCTGTCAACACTAAACATTCTCACAAGTGTGACTTGGCAGTTTATATTAGATACAGAGTACAGCTGAACAGGAAGAACATTATATGGTTTTAATGGGTTACCCCATCCCACACAGGAAACAGCACTCTTGCACGTTACTTTAAAGCTCTCTCGAAACTGCCCGACCCTTGTCCACAAGTCTGGATTAAAACGTATTTCATAAAAGCAAGATGCAGACTTTGGAAAAGATGGATGGGCACTGTAACATCAAATAAGAAGGCTGGGTAATGTGAAGGAATATGTTTGGAATATATGGGATGCCTATCCAGGTACAGTGAGCTCCATAATGTTTTGGATAAAGATATATTTTAGATATATATTGATTTTTCTACGTACTCCACAATTTTTTAAAATCAAATGTGGTTAAAGTGCACATTCACAGCTTTAAAAAACTTTTAGTTTATTTTTATTAAAGCTTTATTATTTCATTTACATTTTGGTTTCACTGTGTAGAAATTACAGCACTTTTTATACACCCCCCCCCCCCCTCCCTTTTTAGGGCATCATCATGTTTGGGGCATATTAATGGTATACAAATGAAAGTAGTCATGTTTAGTGCAATGACTGCTTGACGTCTGCGACCCATAGACATCACCAGGTGCTGAGTATCTTTTCTGGTGATGCTCTGCCAGGCCTGTACTGCAGCCATCTTCAGGTCCTGCTCATTTTGGGGGCTAGTTGCCTGAAATTTTCTCTTCAGGATATGAATTGCATGTTCAATTGGAATTCAGATCACTTGAATGACTAGGGCAGTCAAGAATTTTCCTGTTTTTGGCTCTGTAAATCTCCAGGGTGCTTTAGCAGTATGTTTGGGATCATTGCCTTGCAGTACAGTGGAACACTGTTCAATGAGTTTGGAGGCAATTGCTTGAACGTGAGCAGATATGATGCTCCTGTATACTTAAGAAATCATTCTGCTGCTGCCGCCAGCAGTTACATCATCACTAAAGACAAGTGAGCCAGTACATGTGTCAGCCATATATGCCCAAACCATAATACACCCATCACCATGCTTTACAGATGAGGGGAAGGCTTTGGATCTTGGGAGTTTCATTTTGGCCTCCATTAGTGGTTTGCAGTGCAGCCTCTGTAGTTCTGTTTGTGAAGTCTTCTGCGGACAGCAGTCACTCAAAGATCCACGCCTGCCTCCTGAAGAGTGTTTCTGATCTGTTGGGCAGGTGTTTGAGGTTTTTTCTTTGTTATGGAGATGATTTTGCAGTCATCAACTGTAAAGGTCTTCCTTGGCCTACCAGGCCCTTTGTGATCGCTGATCTCACCAGTGCTCTCTTTCTTTGTAATGATGTTCCAAACTGCAGATCTTGGTAAGCCTAAGGTTTGGCCTATCTATGACTGTTTTTTTTTCTTATTTCTCAGCCTCGCAATGGCTTCCTTGACTTTCACTGGCACAACTCTGGACCTCAAGTTGACAAATGCCAATAACCAACTCCAAAGGCAACCAAAAGCTGGAATCAAGACTAGATGCTGACAGCTCTCTTATACCTGCACTAAGCAATTCAACATACCTAACTAATCAGAAACATCTGTGAAGCCATTTGTCCCAAGCATTATGGTGCCCTGAAATGAGGGGCAATGTAAAAAAAAGAGTTGTTATTTCTATATGGTGAAAACAATATATATATATATATTTTTTTTTTAAATTAATTAATAAAAGCTGAGAATCTGCACTTTAACCACGAGTGAATTGTTTTATTACAGAGCTAAAATTGAGGAATTCAATTTAAGAAAAAACATCTTTGTATATTTCTTTAATCTACTGTAAAAAGGTTTCAGTATAGACTCAATGCTTTAGCTACAATACATTCTGAGATGACAGGCACTTTGACTATCAGCAGAGACACATTATTATAACTATCAAAATACTATTGGCTACTTGACACATCTGTACTTCTGTACCATGAATGATTTCAGTACAAATAGTCAAACACACACTCCAAAGAGGAGAACAGACCAATACTGGCCATTATGAAGCTCAATGTAGAACATGTGTGTGTGTGGAATCAATTACCGTACAGCGAGTGCACTGCCTTTCTGCCTTCGTTGCTGCCATTACAAGTTAAAAACATTATCCCTGTAGACACTTATATTTCTGCACCACTAACCTATAGACAACACAGAAAAAAGGTCCCTTCTCCTAAGAACTACTGGATTGGTCTCGTTTTGAGTTTTAGACCAGTCACCCAGTCACATTCCACAGTGTCACATTGTCCTGCCAGAAAAAGTAATGTGATTTTGTGTGCCTTTGCATTCAAGAAGGTCCCATGCCATTTGTTAAAGACAGAGGCCTTGTTTGCCTTAGGGAATGCTGAATCCTGGGAACAACTGAAAATTCTCACGCACCTATTAGTCCTGTAGCACGCAAAACTTGCAAATTACACAAACATCCTCACACATGCAGTTTGCTCTTATTATTATCACTTCCTTAAACACTCACTGTGACTACGAGTTTGTCTGGTGTTAAAATGTGTAACCACATGCATCGGAGTGACTGATGCACTGAAATATGCAGAGCACCATTTAACCAGCAACAATTTTAAAATGGCATAACTCGCTCTCCCAGTAAATGTTCAGCCATGCAAAGCTGTACAACTGTGTACTGTACCCATATTTACCAACCAATGATGCAGATTACCAGAATACATAGGGAACACAATAACAAACAAGATTGAAATGATGATGGAAGGATTTTGTGCAACAGAATGGATATGTCATGGCATTTGCAGAAGCGGGATAGCTTATCAAACAACTTATGCGACAAATGTTACCTGCATGTATCAATTTGATAACACAAACTTTGTTATATTCCGGCACAATAAAATAATGAAATCTCAGTGGCGTTAATTCATACATGTGTTTTCTTTTTTGAAGGGAATCCAAAAATCTAAATGGCTCTCTTGTAAGAGTCAAAAACACGCAGATGTGTGCGCGCTACATCGCTGTTTGTGCAACAGTTAAATAAACCAGGAGAGAGAATGAAAGTTCCTGCTTGCTGTTTGAATGTGGCCCTGCCAAACGCATGCTGTACTGGAGTCAGTGAGTTCACAGCCATTCCTCAAACAAATGACAAGCCTCATGATTCCCTAAGAGTACTGCAGTTACTGTGGAAAAATTAAGTTTGAGTTATGAACGGTTTCCTGACATATGCTTCTCCTCTGTCACCACCCCCCCTCACCCCCTCCCACCCCCAATAATTTAAACTAATTTAGATGTCTTTGAAGCCAAAACTGAACATTGTTTGCCAGTTTCCATCCAAGCCCCAACACTAATTCAAAAAATGCAAGTGCCTTTTACTGACAGTGTAAACCCAGAATGTTTTTGAAAGAGAATGCATTTAACAGGCTGCACATTTCAAGTCCTCTCTATTCATTCTTTACCACAAAATTATGATTTTATGACTGGATGGGAAACTCACAGGAAACTAGAACACTTACAGTTCCACGCCATAAAATAGCATGGACAACAGCACACATAAAAACCATGAAGGAGTGAGACAAGAATAACACAGCATTGCTGACACAATGGTCAACAGTTTAAAAAAAAAAACCCAGAAAGAAACACATGGTAATTGTAATGGGCCCACAAACCTTTGTTTGGGCCTCTAATATGAGTGTCAACACAAGACTGTTTTGTGGATTCTCCCAGTGTCCTGCCACAGATGACTTGTGATGATAATAGAATACCATTCAAAGTAATTTGAAGCGCCCAAGGCTGTGTCTGCTGCATCACTCATGATTGAATTGAATTTATTAAGACAGTGTGTTTCAAACTACCCTCTGAGCCTCAAGGAGGGGTAATTTTATATCCGGAGAGGCAGCAGGCAGAGGTCAGAGTTCAACTGAGGCTAGGAAAAAAAGTTTCCCCTGGGACAGAATATACCATTGCAAGCCAGACAGGGGAGAAAATGAGACAGACTGAGACAAATTAGACATCCCCTGCAATGTGAAACAGTTGAGATTTGGTTATGTTTTGTTATGTTTGGTGAGATAAACCAAAAAAAAGATATGTATGCTGTGAGAGAGTTTCGGCTTCGTGCTGTTGGTCAAAGTGATTTGATTACAGTTCAACATTGTCAAGTAATTTTGCATTAACTGAAGAAACAAGATAACTTCCAAAATGTCTTGCTTTAATGAAAGAACAACCATGCTGGCAATGGCATATCCTGAATGTGTAACTGTGAATGGATGTCCTTCAAAGCATTACCGAAATGAAGGCTTAATTCTACTGCTCTGGAGAGAAAATGCATTTTTAAGGCAGTATCTTTACTCAGAAGATATGCATGCAGGGTGTGATGCTGGACTTGCCTCTAAACTAACGTACTGGGCACAGAACACATCACCAACATCAGACAATATTCAATCATATCTAGTCATCATAAACCCTAAGCAATTTATGTTATTGATGATTTTCATTTCAAGTATACCGGCATTTTTTTTGTATTCTTGCAACACTGAGTGAATAATAACTCCTCACAGCAAGGGCCTATATACTTTAGCGGTATTGTTATCTATGATTGTTTTGAGGGGCACCTAACTGCAGAGAACTGTCGTAAATAAAAGAGGGTGGCAGTGAAAAAGGAATGTACTGATACTATTGACAAAGACCGCCCAGCCCTGTTCCTGGAGAAGTGCCATCCCGAATGGTTTCATTTCAACCATAATTTGGCACACCCGTTTCTACTAATTAGCAGCTCACCAATGAGGTGTGCTTTTTAGGCTTGGAGTGAAAGCTTACGTGATGGTAGTTCTCCAGGAACGGGGTTGGGCAGCCCAGCTATACACAATTTATCCAATTTGGAACTGGTTATCTTTTTCAGTAGTGGTAAACGAGTATCCCTCAGCAAATCAACAATTATATTGTTTTTATGAATGTCCAAACACTTTTAAAAATGTTCCTCTTTAACAGCTTTAACTTAGCTGCCTTCTCCCATTGGTATGTTGAGTAGGAGAGTTCTATATTATTGAAGATTCAAAGGGACTTAAAAACAATGGGAGTAAATAGCCCGAGGTGAAGTTACCCCTGCCAAGAGGGGCCTTGCCCTGAGCTAGCTGGGATACAAGCCAACTGAATGACTTTGCTTGACCCGGCTGCCATTCAATCCTGCAACCTGGTGCCAGACTAAACACTGACACTGTTTCAGCAAGACTCATTGGCTGCAGCTGCTGGCTCTGTGGCTAGAGAGCAGGGAGGGGAGGGGAGGGGAGGGGATGGGGGCAGGGTGACAGCGATGTGAGGGGGGGGGGGGGGAGATGGCGGAGTCAAGGGACACAGTCACTGTGAACCCAGACCAGCCTCAATCAATCGCCATCAATTTTAAGAAGGCCTGCTGCACTGCTTGAGCAACATTGAGCATCTTCCCACACTAAGGAATCACACTTTAATCCCTCAACACTTCGAGCAACACAGATTTTTTTTTATTTTTTAACAACTGCTTGTATAATGTAAGAATTACAGTAGATGTGCAAGTCATTTCAAGACCACTCACATAAACCTGCAGCAATCATTATTACCACTGGGTTAATAATCCAGTCCATCAGTCTTTCACCTATGGGTGTATCTGAAAGGTATATTATCCGGCAGAAAAACAGCTAACACTCCAAAGGGATATATTCACAAGGTTAACCCTCTAATTTACTTGAGGTTTCAAATATCATACATTCACCAAATCCAATGAAAGCATAAAATGGTGGAACTGGGAACAAAGGATGGAAACAGGAAAATATTGGTATCCTGTTATAAAAAAATAAAAAAAAGGCCAGTCATGATGCCAAATGAAATCACAGTGCCTAGGTTTTGCATTTGAAACAATGCTAATGTCATGAAAATATTTCATCTGTCGTCAGTTTTTTTTTCTTCTTTGTTACATAAACAGTAACACATGACAGGTGAAGCTCATGAGGAAACAGGTTCCTGCAGTTAAGAAATTACATTGACAAGAATTGAAATGACTTCATAAAACATGAATGAATCTTGCGTGTGGAACAAATCTTCACGAAGTTCACAACTGTTATTTCTTCACCGGAACATTTTCAATTTCTAATAGAAAACTGGATTAATGACAAAGGTAAACATATAACCAATCTGTTGATGGTAATATCAATCCACCATCAAACAGTAATTTAACTTTCTAGAACTACAGTAACAGGCACTTAAGAGGGTAAATCACTGAGTGGGGATTGTGTCTGATTGGCAGATGTGTTGTGGGCCTCTCATTAATTTCCAACCATTTCCTATATTTTGCATTCATTGATAGCCCTGGACCTACTATGCTTAAAGGGTCTAGCTTTCCCATGCTCATTCAGAACATACGTAAACCATGATTGAGTTACAACTGCACGCCAGAAAAAAGATCTTAAGGATTGCTATGTGTCCTGATAATTGCACATTTTTAATCACACAATGAAACAGTGACTACAGCTGGTTTTGAACAGCATGAATTGTCTATTTTTGTCAAATAGCATCTGGAAAGGACAGCATAAGACAATTCATGTTTAGCATTACAAGAGATCAATACATTATGAATTTCAAATTATTAATCTTTGAAAGAACAAATGCAACCTCAATGTGACTGCATAAAGTATCCTTTCATTCGATCAATACATATGGAATTGCACAGGCCTATGGAATGTCTCATGTTAATTGACCTGAGCATATAAAATTAATTCCAGCACTACAGTTTGATTAGCAAGTGCCAACTTAATTTAAGATCATTGCAGAGCCTAGGGAGAGCACAATGGGCAATCCTTGCAGAAAGCATCTGGAAAATGATCAGTCTGAATAACACTAAATGAAACTTGTGCCATTGAAAAAGTAAAGTACAAATAAAAGACAGACATGCAATCCTCTGCATAAATTGAGTGTGACTATTAATTAACATCCCAGGCAATTAAAAATACTATTTCCTTACCCTTTAACCCAGCATAATAGCTAAAATAAACGAAAACTAGAACTCTTATAAAAATTAACAGGCTCCCAAGGAAGCCAAATATTGTTATTGGATCACTTAAATATTGAAAGTCTGTCCTGCCTAGACTGGAAAACATATAATTCAAAACTCAGTGTGTACACATTTTGTTAAAGGGTAATTACATGTCACCTTTTTTCTTCTTCTGTAAACATGTTTGTATGCCTACTTTATAATGAAACATTTTAATCCATGCTGTTATTTTAGCATTTTTGAAATAATATAATTTGCCAGAAAAACTGATAATAAAAAAATATATTGGTGCTGCCCTCTAACATTTGAAAAATTCTTTCTGCATTTCACACAGGCCCAGTCCCAATTGTAATATGAAAGTATCTTGTTGGAGGTATTCCTATGTCATGTAGATCTCAATCAAGGTATCCAGCTGGCCACAAATTCATCTGTTTACTTTTTAATACGATGGAACACTGTCGGTACCTGTTTGGCTAGATTGGTTTCAGCCCAACATTTTTCAAACCAGACAAACATGGCGTCCTGTTCATAAACTTTCTCATATTCCACCTAAATTGTCCACTAAAATAGAATATGTTTCAGAAAACATTTCAGGTTAGAAATAGGCCACGTGTTTGCTGAATCTGTTTAAATTTGATCCAGAATGTCTAGTTTGACAAGTTTCATCAACCGGGTGCAGCTAAGCAATAAAATGTGCATTTAGAATGTTTTATGCAAATGAGATGGACATGCCTTCTCCACCCACCCCAGAAAGCATTTTTTTTATTTTATTGTGTAGTAGGCGGAGTCAGGCTGAAACAGTGAGTACTATACTCATTAATATTCCATGATGTAATTCTGTACTGGTCTTAGATAAAATGTGTTGTTCTTTGACATAGTTTACTCAAGTATGTATACACAATAAAAAGCATAAGGCAGAAGTCCCTGAAAAACTGTATTTTTCTCATCTAAAGCCTTCAGAACAACTACAACTGTGCACTGCATATCATTTAGTAAAAATCTGTCTCCAATTATTAGTTGAAACAGTGTGCTTTTACTTTCAACAGTAAAAAGTCTCTATTCAAATCCAGTCCATATTATGTGGGTGACAGTACCTTGCTGTGTATTGCAAGTGTACTTAAATCCCTCACAGTAAGGCACTATGCCACACTTTGGCATTAAACGGGTACATTGTACAGTAACTACCATTAATCTAGAAATCTGGCCAATTACACTTTCTCTGAACAACTCAATATATCCTTAGCTCAGGCCTTTGAAACATTTGTCCCAAATCAATGCGGGTTTAAAACGTTAACCCCTCTGCACAGCTGCCAAATCTGGCCAATCCTCACCCATTTAGGGGGTGTTTTATTTAAGGCTTTATAACTCCACATATGAGCATCACAGAGACTTGAAAAATCACTTAAATGAAGCAAGACACTTGTACAGTAACATTTACAACACAAACTTATATTTTTTTATATTAATAATTTAGGTAGAAATAAAGTGCCAAAAAATAATATCAAAAATGAAGTGCTTCTCATTTAGTTTGATATGAAATACATATACAAAACATATAAATCTATACAGATCCCAGATCACAAAGTCCTTGTCCACAAGTATGCAAAATCTGAGGGTGATATGCTAAACTACTAAAGATCCATGAATCAAAAAGTAAGCAGTGTACCCAGGTGTCCCTTAGTGTCAAAATGTCAAAATTGTGTGTTACAGTAAATCATAAAATAATCATATATTTCTCTACAAATCAACTGTTTTGAATCAACTCATGAATCTTTTCATCATTTTCAAGTCGGAGTCTTAACATCAATATAAGGGGTCTATGATATCTAGGGGTCTGAAAACCTAGTTATCTCGAAGGGTATAGATGTCGATATTTCTTCCATTCTCGATATAATTGTCTCGGATCACTGCTGCATTCTTTTTAACGTCAATCTGGAAACCACTGCCAAAAATGTTTCAGATTGTATCGTAAAGAAGCGTCACATCGATGCCACAGTAACTGCACGTTTCTCCACTCTGATATGCTGTTCAGCTCTGTCCACTTCAAATTCGTCGGTTCATGATCTCGCTAGCAATTTCAATGAAAAATTAAGAAAGGCCATAGACTCTGTAGCTCCAATGAAAATAAAAAAACGCTCTCGTAGCCAAATTACACCGTGGACAAACAGTACTACCTTTCAGCTGAAAAGAAACTGCCACCAAGCTGAGCGACCATGGCGCAAAACTAAACTGCAGGTGCACCATGATATTTTTAAGGAGCGCGTTGCTGCTTACAATAAAGTTATGCAGAAAGAGAGACAAACCCACTTCTCTAAGATCATCTCTAATAATACCAATAAACCTAGAGTACTGTTCTCAACTATTTATACTTTGTTGAATCCCACATCCACTGCCCATATTAATAGCCAATATTCCTCCGAAAATTGTGAAGAATTTGCATACTTTTTTAGAGACAAGAATATTAAAATCTGTGCGAGTCCCAGTGGAAGTCCTACACTGGACCTTCCAACTAATCCGCCCACTGCATGCCTCAGTACCTTCACTGAGATAAGTGAAATGATGCTTCGGGATATTGTCTCAAAAATGAAACCATTCACATGCTCTATAGATCCCATTCCGACCGAATTATTTAAAGATGCATTTGACTGCCTCTCTCTTTTTTTTTTGACTGCCTATCTCGAGATACTCTACAGATTGTAAATTCATCGTTAATGATGGGTATTTTCCCCAGATATTTTTAAGACTGCTCTGGTAAAACCACTACTCAAGAAATCTCATCTGGATACTTCCCCTCTGAACCATTACAGACCTATATCAAACCTGCCGTTTGTGAGCAAAATTATAGAAAAAGTAGTTTTTAAACAAATTAATTCCTATTTCGTCCAAAACAATATTCTTGAAAATTTCCAGTCAGGTTTCCATGCTAATTATAGCACTAAAACGACTTTAGTGAAAGTAGTGAATGATTTACGGCTAAGTGTTGACGGTAACAATGTTTCAGTTCTTGTCCTGCTTGATTTGAGTGCCGCTTTCGATACTGTAGACCATAGCATTTTAATTCACCGCCTTGAGCAGTGGGTCGGTCTCTCTGGAGATGTGCTAAAATGGCACCTATGTAACGGATAGAAAGTTTTTTCGTGAAAAATTTGGTGACAATGCCTCTAAGCTTGTAGATGCAAACTGTGGCATAGCGCAGGGGAACATTCTTGGACCGCTTTTATTCTCCTTGTACAACATGCTTCCTTTAGGCATTAAGTAAGCCCTCAGCAGGCTTACTTAATGTACCTGTGGTTAAACAGAATAAAAGTGGTGAAAGTGCTTTCTGCTATTATGCACCAAAACTCTGGAACACTCTCCCACAAAACATTAGAACAGCAGACTCATTTGGCATTTGGCAATTTTAAAAAGCAGCTGAAAATCTTCCTTTTTAATTTGGCCTCTACAGTTGATGACCAAAGAATTCTCACCATAATGAAGAAAAACCCCAGACATCTGTCCGAAAGATCAGAAATACTCTTCAGGAGGTAGACATGGATGTGTCAGTGACTACTGTTCACAGAAAACTTCACAAGTCAGAACTACAGAGGCTACAATGCAAGATGCAAGCTACTAGCCACAAAAACAGGTTACAATTTTCGAAGAAGCAAAAACTGGAAAATTCAAGTGATTCTCCCGATCTGAATCCTATTGGACATTTCATTGGCATTTCATAAGCTGAAGAGAAAGCTTAAGGCAACTAGCCCTGAAACAACCAGGAGCTGAAGGTGGCTGCAGTACTGGCCTGGCAGAGCAGGAAGATACTTTGTACTTGGTAATGTCTATGGGTCACAAATTCAAGCAGTCATTGCATGTGAAGTGCTAAACATGCACACATTGAATACTAATCAATAAATTAGAAACTAACCATTTAAACAACAGTACATTCATTTCCTTGGATATGTTGTACTAAAATATTCAGGAGTCTTGGCCACAAAATTATAAAATAATGTACATAAATCAAGTATGACAGAACAAAAAAGTAAAGCACTAATAAAGACCAGAGTAGGAGATGAAAGGCTTTTTTTGCTGAGGTGTTTGACATTCCTCTGACGCTAGCATTCATTTCAGTTGACGGGGTACGGTAAACTTTTGGTTCAAGGGCTGTAATTACTCTGAACTTTCCCTATGCTGGAGTCCAAAAGGAGCTTTCACTGGATCCAAACTCAAACATTTGTCTACCGTTAGTACCTCAAAGGCCCCACTGTTCAGAAGGTACACAATTGCTTCGTTGTCTGAATGAATTTGTGCGCAATAAAGTGTGTTTCTCCTTAAACCCAGGGCTCCTCAACCCTGAGCAAAAATGCTACACGCTGATGTCGAATTCTGCTCGGGCTTATAAGCAAAACAAACAGGAACCAGGACGGTTGAGATTACTGCTGCCCGGTGTTTCCAACGTAACCCCCCTGCTGTGTTACATGTTCTTGGATTCTTTTGTCTGCCATTAACCCGTTAAATCCCACAGAAGAGGCCATTGAGTGGAGTGTCACAGACCCCGGGGGTGTTGTGACTGCGCTTTTGTTTGGAACAAAGGTCTTAACGGGGTTAGATACTAGTAGCACTTCCTTGCCTCTGATCCTCCCCCCCCATTCGGGTTTGTATAGTTGCTTATTCTAGTACTCAAGCTCAAAAAAAAAAGTGCAAACGTTCAACTACCCACAAAATAGGGGACCACTGCAAATATCAATCTTGGCACAAAAAAAATAAAAATAAAAATTTGAACATATATCCACCTGCCATAGGACGGAGTGTAGCACAGTGGGTAAGGAACTGGGCTTGCACCTGCAGTTCGATTCCCGGGTAGGATACTGCCGTTGTACCCTTGAGCAAGGTACTTAACCAAAATTGCTTCAGTATATATCCAGCTGTATAAATGGATACAATGTAAAAATGCTATGTAAAAGTTGTGTAAGTCGCTCTGGATAAGAGCGTCTGCTAAATGCCTGTAATGTAATGTAATGTAATGATGTCTCGGATTTAAAGACAGACGAAGTTCGAAAGATTACTACCCCTGAAAGCGGTGACGAATACTCGATCAACCTCACTTCTGTCGTTAAAAGTACCCTTCACCGCACGGCGCACAGTCACGGGGAAGGCGTGACTTTCACAGGTGACACGGGGCAGCGCGCCGCAGAGCCTGGAGCCGCACGGCGTGGAGGATAAACAAAGGGCTGCTGTGATTACTGGAGCAATGCCCACGGTGATTAATGATCTGAGCCTGTGGAATGACAGCACGGGAAGAACAGCAATTACCTGGTAAAACAGCGGATAATACAAAGAGGCCTGTACAGCTACAGTAAGAAATGTGTGTGTGCGTGTGTGTGTGCGTGCGCACATGTGTGTGTGCACGCGTGTGTGTGTGTGTGTAAAATTAATATATGTATGTAAGATATATGTAAGGATATGCTGATAATGGTGGTGTAATTTTTTTTATTGGTTAACTGAAAAATAGGAACAGTGTGTGACAACAAAAAAAAAACGCATGTGGTGAAACAATGCACACATTACTTTAAATTAGACTGAAAGCCTGGACATAATGCCTCACTAAGAGAAAGAAAAAATGAGAAAACAGGAGACGAGTTAACTTTGTAATATCGAGCATATTTGTACAGTAGCACTGGAGCTGTACTCAACAAAAATAAGCTCTTACAAGAAAGAGCAATGAGCCCAATGGGGACAGAACTGACTAGATACTTTCCTTACAGAGCAACTAACATAGCCAACTAGTGAGAAAAACCTGTTTTCATTGATTTTCTGAAAATGTGACTGCTACAACAAAAAAGGAATAAAATTATACAATTTATGTCTTTATATTTCTAACGATTTGTGGATTTAGAAAAGGTAACAGCATTAGTCTACATTAGATAGATGATATGTCTGCTGTGACAAGTATATTTTTCAAAACACAATTAACTACCTTTGGATGTGTATGAAACACATTAAGCAAATTTAATTGTTTTAATTGTTTGCAAATAGGAATTGAACCCACTAACGGATCTGAATCTGAATTATCACTCACACAAACATATACAGAGACACACACACACACACGTTTGTACCAAGTATTGTAACTATTGCTTCCTTGATCCCAGTAAAGAGTATCTATCTCTACAGTAAAAGCAGTTCCTTGGCAACAGGTAGAGCTGCACTTCACCTTCAGTGTGTACCAAACTGACACCCTCCAGACTGACACCTTCAGCTTGTGTGTATACCAGACTGCCATAATCTGCTTGTGTGTACACCAGACTGACACACTCTGCTCGTGTGTATACCAAACTGACACACTCTGCTTGTGTGTATACCATACTGACACCTTCAGCTTGTGTGTACACCAGACTGACACACTCAGCTTGTGTGTATACCAGATTGCCATACTCAGCTTGTGTGTATACCAGACTGGCACACTCAACTTGTGTCTCTATAGATGCTGACTGGCACCATTGTCAGGCTCGAGTTGCAGTCACACTGCCAAGCTGTCAAAACTAACATTACGCAAGTGAACATTATGCACACAAGCTCCACAATCCATGCTCTTCTGAATCCATGAAACTTGTCTGGTTCAACCAGGCAAAGACTGCTGATCTTCATCAAGAAATGGAAGGGCAAGAAATGTTGCAGGACCTACAACAATAATAAAAAAGAGATAAACGTTGAGGTGGCATACTTGATATACTTGATAAGAAGGCGAACTTGGCCAAAACCGAACCACAGCCAAGCACGTCTGTATACTCATTGCATCTTTCAATTGCTCCTTAATGACACTCCATGCCAGCGAGGGACACAGATTCAGATTCTGCGACTGAGAAACAGGGAAGTCACAATGTGGCTGGGGTGAAAGAGGATAAACTTCAACTGGACAGACAGAAAAGGATTACAATGTCGCTTTAGTTGAATTAGCGCTGCAAAAAAGAAAAGATGAAAGAGAAGATGGTATGTTCGTCCACTCATCAGAGAGACAAAATCCGCTTTTCCACCGCATGGTATCAGCTCAACTCGACTCGACTCTACTCGACTCTACTCGCTTTTGGTACCAGGTACTACGTTTTCCACTGCTCAGACGACGAGACGTCTCTGGTTGCTCAAAGGCGACGCAAGAGGGTAAGCTAACCAATCAGTGGTCTGCAGTGTTTTCACGTCACCTTTTGGTATTGCCTCAGCTCTCTTGGAACCTCGATGGAGGTGATACCAAAAAGAGTACCAGGTACCAGGTACTATCCACAACTTTTTGCCCGATGGAAAACCAAAAAAGTTGAGTAGAGTTGAGTCGAGTTGAGCCGGTACCATGCGGTGGAAAAGCGACTAAAGAGCCAGGATGGTGAGATGCTCCACCCATGTGATATTCTAGACCAACTCAAGCAATCTCTGCATTTGCATCGGTGTGCAAACATCTCGGCTAGTCTGGCCTGCAGGGATTTGCACATAGCGGTGGCCGATGTGGAGCTTTTATTTTCTTCCACAAATTTTTGTCATTTTATGTCATTTAAGGTAGCCCTAAGTTTGTTTCCGTAGCAGGTATACCTTGAAACAGATCTTGATCTTGAGACAGCTTTGATATTTCTTACTTTGTTCAGTCAAGACAAAAAAATGTATAAGTCATGATGAAGTCCTAGATCCGCAGGACAGATTGGATGGAAATGAGACCGTATTACAGGCCAGGTTTAAGCACAGATTTGTTTTGGCCTCATCTTTGGGGGACAGTCAGCTGCTCGGACGTAGCATTTTTACAGCATAAATCCATGGCCTGATTTCATCCATTTGTCCTTATGTTTGACTTGCAATAAAATGTAAGCTTGGCGTGTTAGATTTGATCTGACCAAACTGTATTTGTCAAGAAAAGGGAGCACTTGCACGTCATAATGAGACAAAGGGTTGGATTCAAATATTTACCCTTAACTCCTTAATTCTAAAAGCTTATCCTTGGTTTTTTTCTTCACAATTTTGGCAAGCTAAGTAATCAGCAAAATTAGACTGCCAAGTTTTTTTTTTTCAGAAAGAACATAAAAATAAATTGCATTTATTTTGAATTTGTTTTTAGTCAAACAGAAAATGTTGATTTAATCCTGACAAAACTTCAACACAGATGTTGACTGAATCTTGGCCAAGAAATTCTAATGGAAATTCTGAATGGATTCTAATGTCTGTGGCCTCTATTAAACATAAGGGCATAAACATAAACATAATCCATCACCAATGAGGTCCTATCTGTCCTCTGCTTCACATCTCTACTAAGCACCACATTCAGGCTATACCAGTGCCAGCCTCAAAGAGAAAGTGCACCTGGAGCCACACGCCCAAATCCTCTCAATCAGGGTCACCGCAAGACGGTAGGAACGCACGGCTGGTGCTTCCTAAACCAGCCAAACTCTGTTCACGTGTCCCAGATGACCAACGTCTATGAGAGCAAGATGCGAAACAGTGTGAAAGACCATCCCAGAAAGACACACAATTGTCAACAATGGGTTCCAGAGAAGACCTACCTATATCGGTCGGTACAGTAAAACTCTAAAGCGGGTGTCAAACTGCAGTCCTGGAAGGCCACAATGACTGCAGGTACCTGTGGTTTACTTTAATTTAACAGCCAATTGAATCCTTGAGGTCATGATGTGTGGACTCTTTAGCCTATCAGCAAATTAATCACTGCTTCTGAAACACACCTAAAACCAGTAGGTCATTGCTTTTAGTCATATCTGATCAAATTATGACATGTTTTCATATTGCATATAATTCCTTAATGTTATTTAAGAACTCTGCCCCCCCTTGTTTGTCTCCCAATGATTAAAAAGGACATCTCAGCCCTTCAGCTTCAGTTATATTTTCAATAATGATACTTTAAAAGTCATTCATTAATAGTGAAAGGAGGAAACGTTCCAGCGATAACTGATTAAATAAGCTTGTGAAATAGTTGCTCATTTACATTGAATTTGCTGATTAAAATAAGCAAAGCATAGCTAGCGCAAATGAAGAAGAATTCATCATTAAAATAAGAGTCATTGATGAAACGACATTCATATAAACGTCCTTTGCGAACCGACATAGGCCAACATGATAACACGGAGGAGCCCTCCTAAGGAGTGCTCACTGCCCACGGACAGTACTAGGCCTGCCGCCATGATGTGTGGCCGTGTCGCACCCGAGGTAAATGTAAACACTCCCGTCGGAGAGGGCCGTATCCATAGCCATAGATTTCGGGGGGGGACGCAGAGGATACGTCCCCCTCAATATTTAGAACAAGTGCATTTGTCCCCCCCCCCAATAAAAACATGAAAGAAGCATTTCCACCATAAATTGATGCATAAAGAAAGTTTATGCACCGGAATGCAGAAAATGAAGAAAAATTTCCTGGGGGAGGACTCCCAGATCCCCCCCCCCCCCCCCCCCCCGCTTAATGTGTCCCCCCCAACGTTCAAATGAAACCTACGCCACTGGCCGTATCCACGTGTAGGTGGACCCACTTCGGTGGGAATGCGACTCCTGTCACTCTCAGCAGCCCCGGGCCGGGCCGGGCCGGGCCGGGCCGGGCCACGAGACCCCCGGTGCCGGGGACGGAGGATGGCGTAGGAGGCCAATAATGATAAATGCACAATTGAATAGGCTAGTGATTTTTCTTACATTTTTCATTTGAATGTGTAGTACTGAAGGTCCACCAGGTATTACAGAATCGCTGCCAGCCTCTGTACGCACAAAAATTCTGATTCTCTTCCGTATCCAATTAAGGCCGGCACTGTTCTTGCACGTACTGTATTCCACTATTGATTTTTAATAGGCAGGACCAGTCAAGTAATGCTATTACTATGGGTAGTCAAACCCTTCTGTGGGCCATTTGTTTTCCTGACAATTAAAGCCAGGTCCCCACTGCTTCTCCCCTAACCACATAGTTAGTGTCTGAGATCCCCCAGTGTCTGAAAATTGCTATCAATAACTGCCTGCATACTTAAAACACTATTAATGATTCCACTGGAACTCACACAGTCAACATTTTCTTGAGTCTCACCTATTCACGCACATTTCAACCCATTCTGTTAAAAAAAAAAACCAACATAAATAAACAAATAAATCATTTTTAAAAGCCCTGGCAAAATACATAATAACATATTTTCTCTACATTTATATGTGTATTGTTGGCCGAACAAAACAGGTTTTCTTTAAATAAAGAAATAACAGATTAAGCATCCCTGTGGAATTTATTTCAGTACATTTTCAATCAGTGCCAATCCATATTTTATTTTCAGAGATATTTTTCATTAGTTTTAAGCTGTGTATTACCAGGAACACCACTGAGATAAAATATTACACAGTTGTTCCTTTTGTAGAGGAGCCTACAATTTGTAATATCATACAATCAAAGATAATTAAATGTGACAGAAGTCCTGCATAATTTCCCTTTTAAAGAAACCACTGTGTGATTCTTGGATCTAGGTGTACACAGAAAATCCCTATATCAAATATTACCAATCAGAATACTCAATGAACATTCAATGAAGCCGACTTGTAAAGCCTTGAAGTCGAAAGAAAAAACAAGGCAGCTAAAAAAATATACAGCTAATCCATAAAATTTAAATTGCAATACATAAAAGTTTCAAAATACATCCCCCCCCCACATAAAAAGCAGAGTCTCTGCCAACAGATGGGACAGATTCACAATTCCAAGTTGCACACTGGCAAGTTTTTTTCCCCCCTCTTCATTCATTATGTTATAGTTCATTTTTTCTGTTTGTCTTAATCTGGTCTCAGCCCATGAGCAGGTGAAATCAGCCAAAGACTTTCCCACGATCCCAGAGCAAATCCACTGCCCCGAGCCTTTCCTAGAAGGCAGCCATCTGTTTGCCTTATTTTGATTCTGGGAGGACAGGCGCTGGCCGCAGGGACACACTCTATGTTACAACACAAAAACTATTCACCAAAACAAGTCACACAATGGCAATGGCAATATTACGTGACCTTACTCTAATAACTCATTCACTTATATGAAATACTCTAACCAAAGCAGGCAAAACACAAAGAGATTATATATAATCTCACACGGTTATCTATTTAAAATTATACTCTCACCAAAACAGGATGACCAGAATGGCAATACATAGTCCCTTACCTCAATTAATAATTCATTTTAAATTTCCCATTTAAGAAAAATACTCTAAGACAAACTGGAAAAATATTGCCTTATTTCAAATAACTAGACTGGTTAAAAATACCGTCACAAAAACAGGCCTACCACAATAATATTACCTGTCTAATTTTTAACAACCGTATAAAAAAATTACAATTAGCTATTACTATGACAAGGGCTATTACCACAAATGTAATGACTCCCAAACAAAATGATTAAAAATAAAAATAAGAAATGCTCATCAAAATGGGCCTACCACAACAGCAACAAATATTACCCTCCTATTTGCATAACTGAGCTGTTTAAAAAAGGATAATCTCACCAAATAATGACTACCACAAATGAAACAAATATCACACCTTATTCTTAATAAAGTACTCATTTTAAAACAAATATTACCTCATCTCATTTTTAATAACTCACATTTTTAAAAAATACTATAGGCCTACCACAATGGCAACACATATTATCTTACCTAATTTAAAATGTACCAAATAAATGACCTGTTCAAATAGATAATCTCATGAAAGCAGGCCCATAAATGTGGCAATATGTGTAACCCTTAAAACATTTTAATAACACAGTCATTCCAGCAAAGCAAGTTTATAACGACAAGGACATCGACCTCATATCAGTAAGCAAATACAGCCTTAACCACAGCCACAGAATCCGAATGGATGTTCCTCCTTTTCTCTACAGTTATTGTTGTCAGGTTATGAAAACAATTACTTCATAATAAACTCGAATTCACAATAAAACATTAGATAAACTGCAAGATGGTTCACCGACGTTATGACTGCTATTGTACATTTAATTAATGAATAATACATTTAGCCTTTTCTCTTCATAAATATAAAAAATGCTGAACCCTTTAAGAAAGTCTAAACATAAGCAAAAACAAACCCCCATTTTCTAAGGGTCAAAAAACATTCTATTGCTATGCCATACAATAACACCAGTGATTTTCAAAATCCACATTTAAATTAAGAAAACAAAATTATAACATAAAAAATTAATATTTCATGCGTTAATGAAAATAACATGAATATACAATCAGTCATGCTGAAGTAACGTATCTGTCAGAAAAAAAAACATTTCTCTTTGCTTGAATTATCAACAAAAATGCTTCTTTAGAAGAACAGAACTCGAGCTATTGTAAAACTTAAGCTATTTACGTTGGAGTGACATTCTTAAGTCGAAGATTCCAAAATGGAACACAAAACACAGCACAGTCTTTTTTCTGTCTGTTTGCCATTTTGATCGCAAGCCTGCAGTCTGAGCAGAGGAATCTTACAAAAAAAAAATCAGACAGAAAAGAGAAAGAGCACAGAAAGCAGTCATGCAGCCGGAAACACATTACTTTCATGCTCTGTCAAACTTATAATAAGACTCCGAGGCTGAAAGCCAGGCCGAATCCTAATTAAAAAGGCATTCTCACCAAAGCACATTTAACAATAGTGGTTTTTTGGCCTTCCTACGTAAACTCTGACCCTCGGTCATTTAAAATGCAATGAAAAGAAGTTACAAAAAAAAGACCAAACGCAAAATTAAGGACACCTAAAGCGAAAACAGTTTTAAAAAAATAAATAAAAATTTAAGAGCATTTCAAGAATACAAAAAAAAACTTTTGTTCTGGAAAAAAGAGCTCATTTTCACAGTGATCATGTGATGCGTGCCTTCGTCTCCCTCCTCTTTTTTCCCTCTACCCTGCAAACAGCCATGTGCTCCCGTTTTTTATTTCAATCTCAATGAACGGTTCTGCCGATGTGGATATCATCTCTGCCTGCGTTCGCTCGAAATGCGTGACACCACCTCAGCGAGCGAGAGCATGAGAACAGAGCCTCTTCAATAGCGAGGTCTTCATACCCGGCCCGTAGCCATGGAAGCAGATGCCTCCTCTCCCTGCCCTCCTTACCTCCCAGCGGCCACGGGCTGCTCCCCATTGAAAAGAGGGTACGCCTCGATTTCTCTTCGTCGTGACCGAACTTGCCTCGTCTTCAAAGGGAGCCATTCAGCAGGTCACCGGTCTAGACTTGTTTGCACGGTCCACGGAGCAGCCTTGATGTAACCCCTGCTCCCCTTCGCTTCGCCACGCCACCAGCCGCGCGACTGCAGACTGCAGGGGGGGGGGGGACATCGGAGATCCGTATTTGAAAAGAAGCCCGTCCGATTTTGCCATTGTGCCTTTTCACTCATCGATCGAATGAATATCGAACCTTCTGTCGGTGCATGTGTGAAACAGATAGCTTAGCCAGCATTTTTTTTTCTGTTCAGACCTGTGCTGTGGGCCAAACGTCTTTCGCCTCATCTCCTTATTTTTTCCTCTTTAATAGTCTTTTTTTAAATATTTGATGACATTAAACTAATTTTAATGATTATTTAAAAAAAAAAAAATCTTTTAAAAAACTTTTGTTTGGGACTTATTTATTTATCATATGCAAACTCTGAAGACTTTGAAGGGGCAACATATATCATAATCTGGCCTGTGGATATTATATTTGCTTCCTGATGTTTTTTTTTTCTTTTTTCTTGCTGTTCATTTTTTTTTTCACTTTTTGTGTATAATGACACTAACAAAACAAATCGTACTCTAGTTAAAAATGACCATCAATGACCAGCCATAATTTAGGCTGAATGACTAAAAACACAAAACCTTCAAAGAATAAAATTAATATAGTAATTTTATCATAAAAAACTGAAATATGTACAAAAAACAAATTCATGTGAAAAATGTTTCTTTCTCAATTAACTTTTCTGTTTATATTTTCAAATGATTTCAAAGAGAGCATGATTTGTTTAATCAAAATAGGACAGTATTGCAAAATATGACACATGTTGAAAAATACTGTACAGCTTTTTATTTTTCCAAACTATTCAAATTCAATGACTTTGCATTTTCAAGGAATTCTAATTCTGAAGGTGAGTGAAAATTACATACTATATATTAACATATGTACAAGGGCATATGCTTTTTGTATTTAAATACTTTTTTTAAAAAAGGATAGTTTGTTATATTTATCACTGCATGTTTATAGACAGTAACCTACGATATGTGAATCACTATTCAGTGTGGAATACTATCAGAGAACAACTAGTGTTATATGAAGTTAACAGCTCAAGCGCTTAACAAAATTATATTTATCCTCATGCTTTCAGCAATACTTAACTCTTGTGTCATAGGCTGGCAGTTATGAGATGCACCACAAACATCAACACAGCGAAAAGTAATCAATGTAAACAATTTAGCACTGCTCCATTAGGACTGTGTACACATATCTCTCACCAGCACAACATTTCAGCTCCCAAAATGTTCGCATTTATTTCATTATTATTTCCACAAGAAAAGAAAGATGCAGCCAAGTGAAATGAAGCATAATTTGGGTTGACCCCCCCCCCCCCACCTCCTCCCTCACCCACTCTGAAATGAAAATAGATCAATTTGGGGCTCTTTTCCCTTATTTATTATCCCCTAGGTAGATGACTCTGGTATCAACTCTTTTTCTAGGAGTTATCAGAGGTTCGGAAGGGAGCACTAAATATTCAGTATTTTGAACGGGTGTTGTAATCACGTGTCATGGTATTCTCTTGTGGCTTTCTTAACATTTTAAATGATCTATATTTATAAAAATGGACAGTTCAATGAGTAAAAGGTATTTTATGCCATTCCTGCACCTTGCTTTTTTTTACCGTTTGGAATTTTGTCATCAGAACCAACTATTTTAACACACAGAAATGATCTGTACTGGATGAATTTGTGCAAATTAAACTTCTGAACTCTCTTTTGTTAGCACATTTATTAGAAATGAAATAAAAACATTGACCTCATCTGTGTATCTTGCATTAAGAGCATAATGAAAAGGCAGAGAGATGGCCATTCTCCAACTGACGCATTGAAAGAAGCGAAGAAGTAAGACAAGACGAGAGAAAAATCAAGAACAACTGAAAGGCATAGGAAGGAAAGGAATCACTGGAGTGAAAAGACAATTCATTGTTCCCGAGATGAAGAAAAAAAAAACTAAGCGGACTGCCTGGACAATGCACTAAAACTTGAGAATTATGGTTTCGTAGTCAGAATCAGAAGTAAGGCACACAGGAGACAACGCATTCAAAAATAGGATTGAATAACTGTTTTAGCTAAAAAAAAAAAAAAAAAAACTGCCCAAGGACTGAAGTTACAAGCTTAGATAAATCAAAACAATTTTAAGACTGCCAAGCATGGCAAACTTGCCCAATAAGAAAAGTAAAACACGGCAGCTAAGAATTTGGTTTCGATATTGGGCTGTGTTTTCCTAATCACAGATGCTTTTGGCTAGATTACTTTTTTAAATTGTTTTTAACAATTGTATTCTTAAAAGATCAGAAGTTCAAAAGCAATGAAAACAATAAACTGATGGGCCCAAATGAACACCTAACTCATATTTAATAACACTACGGCATGTATGCTAAATGAAAGTGCACAGACAGCACTGGAGGAGGAAAATATATGTGGAAAAAAAAACTGTGGCGTTCATTTAAAAAGACTCATTTTTTTTGATGAATGCTTCCAAGCTTCGTCTTTATTTTTTGTGCTACAAATAAGAACTGAATCAAACAAACTCCTATTTTATTTTTTATTAAAAACCTTTTTTTATTTTTATTTTTTAAAATTGACCTATCATTATCCACGACAGAAACAGTTAGGATTCCTCCTTTTGTTACCAAGTTTGGCATTGCTTTCTGCTAAAAAACTGAATAACTTCAGAGACATGTTGACAATATTAATATAACTTGTTAAAAATGTGTATGTTTTAAAAAAGTACCTTCACAAATAAAAAATAAAAAAAACAATTTATGCATCTTGGAAAATCAATATAAAATGTATGTAAATTAATTTTGACCTTGTTCATCTCAAAACACAGTAAAAACAGTTCTGCCTGTTAGGTTCAGTAAATCCAAATTTGCATTCATATACACAACACCCAGGATGAGATTTTAACCACTATAAACAAGCAAAGATATAAATGATGTATCTTCTGTTTTGTAAATATATCTTAAAGGTGTTATAAATGTTATAACAACATGTATGTAAAATTAAATGTAAAATGCATCTTAAATAATATATAATTCTTTACATAAATATGAATGAATATTTGGCCTCATGATTCCATATAAATACAAATAAAAAATCGAATATATAAAAAATAATTTTCAAACCACTGAAAATAATGCACAAATGCAATTTAAATAAGCCACTAAAATACCATGCAGCCATGCCATAATAATTATATTTAAAGTCATGTGAAATTTCACGTGAAATTTCTGAAAAAATGTCACTTTCAAACAGATGATTTCTTTTCATTCCCTATTCTTGCAAAACATTTGAATAGATCAATGTCCTGTACTTAGGCTGCAGGGGGAAATGCAAGCGGGTTGAATTTAACTCAGCGGCAATTCGTATAATGATCGGGATCTTGTTTGCTGCAAAATACTTAGAGAAAAAAAAAAAGCAACTCCATGACTCCATATTTTTCAAAAACAAAATATGTTTTTGCTTGCTGAACAGAATCTGGGAGGCAGGAGAGTTTGACGGGCATTGGGGGGGGGTTCGGATGACACCGTGAGGGGGCTGGGACGGGAGAGAGGGGGAACGGTCTGCAGCAGGACGGCAGGGGAACGAGGGGCGCACCACACACAGAGGGCCACCCGGGTGGGGACGCGGGCTGAAAATGGAGTCAGGGACCGTGCAAGCTCAATGTCTAAGCCCTTCCAGTGAATTGCTTCGCCATACACGCTGGTGATACCCTGTTGGCCCTGTCGACGCAATGGACGAATAGGTACATACGTTCTGCCGTGCGCACATGCGTTAACTAGCTAACGCAGCTAACCGGTCGAAACGCTTGCTTTATCCAAAACACGAGGTGCATTAAAAACACATACAAAACGACAAATCAGACACAATCATGAATAATCTCCAACATTTCAGACATGAGAGCTATAATATGTAATTATTGTAATTATACACACACACACACACACACACACACAGACACACGCACACACATATATAATTACAATAAATATATATTACTGCATTACTGTGACTCAGTTTTTCATTAAACATGCAATTTGCAATTACAAATAGTACAAAGAAAATTCCGTTGCATGAGAATCCACGCCTGTCTTTTGTGTTCTGTGATACGAGAGCTCAGGGTTTCGGCAGCTCTCCCTTTGAAGAGACAAATCCATTATCCTCGTTCATCACAGGCTCATCTCATCTGAACAAGTACCACTGAAGAAAGTTAACAAATGCCACACAAAGGACGCTTTAAACGAATCACCCTGATAATCAGCAAATTCATTTCGCTTCATCAGTCTCATAAACAGTGAATTCAAACTTTAAATGGGTCTGTTATCTCAAATGAGCAACAGAAATAGTTTCTCCAACAAAAAGATACATTGAATTCAGGTATATGAGTGTTTCAAAGGCCAAATAGGGGAATTTATTTTATCTGTGATCTCATAAACTTTAGTTTAACAACAATATCTGTTGTAACTGACCTGAAACATCAAAATTATCCACAAATGATGTTTGCCCTGAAGATTATGCAGTTTAAAAATGATCTTAAAATCCTATTGTAAAGTAGATAAAATGTTTGAAAATAAACTTGCGTCATAATAAGTTCAGTTGCTCTAAATTTTGATACATGCAATTAGGCCAAACACACGAATAACGGTCCGTTCAGCCCTGATCACTTACAAAAAGACGGAGGGGATAAAAGCTTTTTTTTTTTTTATCGCGAGATGCAGAGCGGGGCACCGGAATTTGTACAGGGACTATCCATCACATTTGTGTCTTAATTGAATGACAGCAGAACGCGATCGATGAGAGGTAACGGGAGACAGCTTCGCATTTCCAAACTCGGTAGCCGCCTCTCTCTCTCTCCGGCCGCGTCCCGGGCCGTGACCGGCAAGCGTAAGGCGCAGGCCGAGCGCGGGCCGCCCGCCGGCACCAACACGGACCTCGCGAGCCGGGGGCCCAAAACAGGCGGGCGAAGCCAAGGCGGCGGCTGAGGGTTCCCTCAGAGAGATTCTGAGAAGGATATGCAGTGACAACACAGCAACACTTTGGGAGAAAGACTCTTCAGGAAGAAGAAAAATCCAGCTCACAGCATTAAGTCCTGCACCCTGGTTATTTATTGTTTTTTTTGTCCCCACCCTTAGGCAATTTCCCCTTTTTTCACTGACTCACTGTTTGATGTTACTGGCGTGCTCAGATAGTGAAAAAATGTACAATAAAGCCCTCGGACAGACGGCAATTTCCTTACGAGCTGGAGGATGAAATTTCGCGACGAGAGACCGAAAGTGGGCACTGTCTCGGGATCCCTGTCCAATCCTAAAGCGCGCCGGCCTTCAGCCGCCTGTGACCGTACGGCCCGCCCGGCGCTGCCCGATCGCCGCCTCTCTCGCGTTCACAACGCGTCCCACCTCCAAGTCAAACGCACATTAACACACGCACAAAGCACCCATCGCGGAAGCCTCTACCCCTATAATGCACCCAGGGTGGGGGGCCCAATCTGACCATTACCACGCTTCGTCCTTTGTTTTTAGATTGAAAGCCCGGCCTTTACTCCCCTCACACACACACACACACACACCCACACCACAACAGGCCAGACAGCAACTCCATAATGGTTCAGCTGAACTCTTTTCCCCGACCAAACACATCATGGCAGAAATAGTGTGAAGGACATCGTCCTGGAATGCGGATTGGGCCACGGTTACGCTGTGTATGTCTGACTCCGTGCTGTCTGTCTCTCTTTAGATAATGAATAATAAACTGTAAATATAGCATGGGATGCAACCTAAAGTTTGTTTTAATTAAAGCAATATGCCGATATTCCCTTAAAAAGGTCGAGACATAAAAAGCAATGTAGTGACAAGGCCACCCAAACGTTTTCACGAACGATGGTCATAACAAGAAAACTCAAATTAATTTTAAACAGAAAAAAACAATCATACATGTTTATTATAGCTGATATTTTCTTATTGTGGGCAGAAATAATTTAAAAATTTGACTACTACCAATGAGAAATGAACAGGGTGTTCGTCTACTACAGTTACATGCTTCCCGTTGCAAAAGTATTTTAAAAAGATACAAATTTAAAAAAGCTAAATACAGCCGAGGTTACTGTGTTTTATGAGATCTAAATCGGTCCTTTTATAATGTGTCATGATTATCTAGATGTAAAACTTTAAACTGCATGAAACAATTCGTCATTAAAAATGTACCCGATGTTTTGCCTAATATCAAGTTCTTTTAACTAGATACTGAAAACCACCACGACAATAATTATCATTGAAATGACCATCAATAAAATGAAATCTAAAGCCTATTCTAAATCTAATTTGGCATCTTTTGGAAAACAACCAATCTAACTGTAAGGCAGGACCCTTAACAAATCATTAGAACGCATCCACAGCAACCTCGGACAACCTCTCTTGATCAGCTTGTGTTTTGTGTTTCCGGGACAAAAGGACGCTTCTCTCACTCCAGCACAAAGAAGCGTTTAATTAACTGAAGATAAGTAAATGCCCTCTATTTACATGACAGGACACCGCTGGTTGTGAAGTGTTTTCCCCACAAGTCTTTCAACAAAAGATGCTGATCGTCGTGGAGAAGGTGCCCCTCCAACTAAGACAGCCAGGCTCACAAATTACCTCGTATTAACCAGTCTCCCATCTGCCTTTCCAGCTAATTGTTTTTTAAATTAGCTGACTCAGATGCAAAATAGCCCCTGCCGTTGAAGCCGCTGTTGTGTAAACAACATTTATTTCACAATTACAGCAGTATTTGAAATTACGATGAGGAGATACTGAGCAAATTATGTTCGAGCTAAGGATGCATGCTATGTTTGCATGAGAAGCAGGTGCAGCCATAACACAGCAAGTGAACTGTAACATGGCAATATCTTTACTGATGTTCTCAAGACAAATTGTTTGCCTTTTGCTATCCAAAAACAATAAACAGAATCCTTTGGAAGGCATTAATACCGATGCGGATACTGAAAGTGAAATTAAACAGCAACTTACTGAATATTAATAATGGTATACATACAGAGTAGTTCATCAATTTCAAGGATTGCTCTCACTTTGTTCTTAATTCATTGTAGGCTTATTCAGGCTGCTTAGCTACCAAGAAATTCCCATAATTCTAACAACTGCTTTTCATAACAAAGTAGCAAAAATACTATGACAAATAATAATACTGAACTGAAGTTTTTAAATATGTACATGTTAATAATGTATTATTGCTCCTCTAATAAAATCAAAAGCACACCCACAAAATACAGAAAACTGAATATGAAACAATGAGGGGCTCAATCAACATAACTAGTAGATCACAATGAGTCTTACACATGGCCAAACATTTCAATCAACCATGTTATTAAAAATGATATCTATGACGATAGATAAGCTATCTAGGAGCCACGATCAACGTTTAAATACAGAAAATCAAGATTACCACCAAAAGGCATGAGCAGCATGAACAAAAATAATTTCTGCGAAAAAAACCAATGTGAAATACTGTTTTTTGTTGTTGGTGTTATCAACATGTCACAGAGCATGCACTCTTATGTAGATATTTTTTAGATAGAAGTGGCTGATAAATCATGTAGGGTACAATGAATATAGTGGTCTAGCTCTGCTGGCAGACAGTGAAAGGATGGCTTGGGAAGGGCTGGTATGGTGATTAACATATGATCAGGACGAATAATTTAATCCCACAGAAACAAGAACTCTGTGCGCCATACATGCACTGAGACAGATCTCATTTACAGCGCCGCCCTGAACGCCTGCTCCAGGAGGATACTCCAGCACCAGGCTGCAACACGAAGCCAATTTCTACACTCAAGCAGGGAATTTAACCTCTATGGCAGTAACAAATTTAAGTAAGTGTTATGTATTTTTTAATACAACAGGATTGTTTGGGGGCACATGTCAGTGACGATCTAATTACAATGTTTAAGCACTCATAAAATAATAAGATAGTTAGGCCCACTGTAAAAGCCCACTGTTATCGTTAGATTGCATATCACTCTTACTCTGTAGGCGTTCAGCTACTAATCAAAATATGATGTAGTATTCACCTATATCCTCTAAGATCTGGAAATTAATTTTTGTCCCCTGTAGGATACATGAGTCTCCGGTTTTAGTCTCAAGAACAATTTTTTCTACTATGCCAAAACCTACACTACAAGGAAGACTCAATAAAAATAAAATAATATTTTTAGAAAATATTTTCACTGAAACTGATTTTCATCTGAGACACTTGTATTATGTCAAAAAATTAAAATACTTATTTAAATATTATTTTTTTTCTTCTTCTGGGTCTCAGGAGGATATTTAATCCATTTACACAATGAAAAGTGAGGACCAGGATAATATTATTACATACAAGAGTATCAAAACATCCGCAGAGTGACTCAATAATTATGCTTTATACAAGACAGTTTTTTATCTTATTTGGTTCTTTTTTGGTTCACTCTGCATAAGGACATATGTATACATATACAAAGTTAAAGCATGTGTGTGTTTGTGTGTGTGTATATATATGTGTGTGTTTGTAATGGCAACAGCAATTTCCTTTGCTAAAAATACTAAAACATTTTAATGATTTTAAACAGAGACACGAGGAAGCAGCACGGACAAGCGAACGAACGGACGAACCGATGAATCATTTCATCCCGAAATGGAAATGTGACGGAGGATTTTTTCCTGAAGCAAGTGACACGGGGAAAGAGAGAAAGTAGAGAGTGCAGAGGAAAAAGAACAAGGGAGAGAAGGGTCTCTCGGGGAGAAGGAAGCAGCGGAGGAATGTGCTTGCTTTTCATTTGTCTCTGCGACGCGAGACCCTCGCTGCCAGTGTCTTAAGCCACACAGGGTCAGGGCAGACACAGAGCCGCATTCATGGACAGATCAAGTTTATGTGAGAATCTGCTCCTCCTTTGCCCTCAATTACCATATGAATTGTTAATAAAAACCCTCGGCCCGAAAGTGCAGGATCCCATATGCAGGGAAGTCATGCAGAGAAAGTTTGCTTAGATAAAAAAAAAAAAAAAAATGCTTTATCTTTTGTGGTTTCTTTCTTGTTGAATGGATTTAGCTGTTGCACCTCTCCTACCCACCCCCACCAACACCACTGAAAAAAACCCATCTCTGGCCCTGCTGATGTGCTCATCCTTAATTACACACATATAACTTTGCTTCACCAACCCCCTCCTGTGAACTCCTGCTTTCAATGCATATACCCACAGGTCAAGGCTCACTGTCAGCCCAGCAGCTTGTGAACCAATGAAGGCACACACACTCTCTCACACACACACACACACACACACACACAAAAACATACACGCGCCCCTGCCCGCTCCCTTGCAAACATGAGCATGCATTCAATCGCATATACAAACGTCACCTTCTCGCCCAGACACACACAAATAAGCATAAACGCGCAGGCATGCACACATACGCGCATGCATGCCCAAGTATGCGTCTGCCCTCTCACACGCATACATGAGCTTATACGCATACGCATTTACACACGCTGCGCAGCGCACACACACACACACACACACACACACAATGATAATTCCAGGAAGGCTGCACCACAGCACCTCAGCAACAGCATCCCATAGTCCCTGATTCAGGCTGCAGCTCAAACGGAAAGAGCACGACTCTTCGGGAGGGCCTGTGCCATGACGTTCGGGATGCGCTCTTATTTTTCGAAACCCCGCTTCCTCTTTTTAGCCCCATCGCAGCGGCGGCCGGGAGAGCCCCAGGGAAAACGGCACCGACGGACAGATCGGAGAAGAAAAACAGTCAGAGCAAAAGAGCAGGCATACCCTGACGGACCGGCAGGCCTGTGCGGCGACCTTGCAGTGGGCGTGGCGCATGTGTGGCTCCTGACCTCGCTGCTCGCTGCTGGCGTCCCCCACACCCCCCCACCCCCTCAACCCCCACGCCCCCCGCCCCCCCCGCCCCTCTCCCAGGGTCCCCGCCCTACTCCGCCGCAGTCTTATCAGCCGCTGGTCTCAGGGCCGCCGCGCAGGGAAAGAACAACACTGCACTTCCTGCCTTGCCCTTTAAGGTGGGTACCGAGAGGTGAGGCGATCCATTTAAAAGAGAAACGAGAGAAGAAAAAAAAAAAAAAGAGGCAGGGGGAAAGGAGGAAGAGGAAATGGAGGCGAGGGGTTGGCGGCGGGACCGGGGCCGGGCCGGGCCGGGCCGGGCCGGGCCGGGTCGGGGAGGGAGGAGCAGTGCGTTTCCCGCACCTCTCCACGGGACGGAGGAGGCGGCGGCGGCGTGCTTCATGACCGCTGCAGCGCGCTCGATTCGTTCCGCAGACCTGAGGGTGCTGCTGACCCCGTATCACACCCCGGAAAATACAGCTCAGGTCAGGAAAAGGCGGTTGTTCCCCCCCAAAAAAAGAACCACGAGGACCTATGCCCATGTGCACGTGAGATGTATTCATAAAGGCAGCCACACAGAGACTGGTAGGAAAATCAAAGCTGCAGCTCAACCCAGACAGATAGCAACATTTGTGTGTATATACTGAATATGTGTGTGTGTGTGTGTGTGTGCGCGCATGTGTGTGTGCATTGTCCATTCTAGTACATTCCAGCTGCGCACAGGATATTTACTTATAGTAAAGTACTTATTGGGCACAGTGAGTCTTCTGTGAAAGAACATATTTTTTTGACCACTGCAATGCCATAGGAAATCAGTGTGCTTAGCAGACTGTTTACTTACAAAGATGGAGGGAGAAAAGCAGTGCACTGTGCAGCACAGCCAATGAAAAGCTTAGCATTTAAAGAATAAAAACAATTATTTGTATAAGAGCACATGCTAGATCCTTAACAAAAAAAAACACTTGGACCTACTGCACTGCCTCATAAATGCTTAGTTATCATTATTGTCCACATTTACTCAAGACAAGGTTGGCATTAAAAGCATATGGCTAGGAGATTTTTTTTTCTTTAAAAAATATTGTCAGTGTGTACTTTTGGCATGAATGTGCTGCTTGGAACGTTTCCCACTGGGAGAAAGCAAATCATCTACAAGCAAAGCCCTCCACTGGCTGGGGTCTGACTATACAAAACACTGACGCAAACGCAGCAGACATTCATTAATGATCCGTACAGAATGGTAATGCAGTATGCCCTACCGTGAACCCGTCAAAAACTTTTCTTTCTTTCTTTTCCCCTCCCTGGTTTTGGATCTTTAAGCAGTTATTTCTTTTAGATTGAGTTGTGCGTGTTAACAGTTAACATGCTTTCTGTTGTGATGCCAGGAAAAGGGCAGATCCTTTTTTCTCTTTGTTGAAAATAATAGATTCAGTGCTTCGGCATGTATTTTATTCATGCTAAGAGAAATAAAAGAAAAACGTACATAGACAGAATCCCTAAAGGTTGATAGCAGTCCCCTCTACATGCTGCTTGCGCAGAAGCAACACAGTGCAATCTACAGTGCAATTCTATTGAACCTGACGAGTAAACCAAGGCACATTAAAACTACAGATATAGGCACACTTAACATTAATGTTCAAAGACACACACACACACAGTCTTTTTTTTAAAATACTAAGGCAAACAATAGCAGGGAATGTGGACTCATGCAGAGACTGAAATAAAGAAGTCTGGGGTATATTTTATTCTGGTGTTCACCTATTCTTCGCCATGTTCCCTTTCACTGAAAAGCCCACCGTCCTTATTCAGTAATACACTGGCCCCTGAGCAGGGGGGCAAGGGAATGGAGGAGGGTACTTCTACCAGCTAGACAAACACCGAATGAGAGTATGACATCAGCGTTCTGTCATGCCCACGACCTATTCAAGGATTATAGTTCAAATTCAGCTCCCAGCCCAATGAGGTCTTGCGCACCTGAAATCTTAGCTCTGCATTATGCCTGGGTTTCTTTTTTTTGGGGGGGGCTTAGCTTAAACAGGACCGGACCATCATTAAGGGCTCGTGTTTCAGTGTGGTCTGGGACTTCTAACCCCAAGGCACCGTTTGGTTACATGCGGTGGGGGAACAGACGATGCTGGGAAGCCCGGGCTCCCTCTGCCGCCGTGAGCCTGACCAGGGAGCCATCCTCACCGGCAGGGCCCGCAGTGGAACTGCTGCCGCCCGCCCCCCGCTGCGAATACACACACACACACACACACACGCACACACACACGCACACACACACACACACATCGCTTCACTGTGCGCTGTAAGCGAAACCAATCACGCCGCCAGTAAACAGAGGCACAGATCTTATCCCCTCGGGACCATCCGTGAGATGATCTCACTGGACTACGCGAGCGGCGCAGAAAAAAAAAAGCTTTCATATTTAATGGGATATATCATGAAAGCATGGTAATGCGATGTTACGCTCCTCAAGGAGATGAGCACTTTATATACACGATGCAAATCCACGCGTACTTGATTAAGTTTTTTTGTCTAGCTGTCCAAAAAAAAAAAAGGAATATATTTGCAATGGAAGAGGGTTTCTTATTGCTTTCGACAGTGTCCAGAACTAATGATTCTGAAGGCCGTTAAATCTGGCGGTGTAATGCAGACTAAGTATAACAGGCTTACGCCACAAAATTAAACATTGAAAAGGTTCCCGAAGAAAGGAAAACAGAATTTTTTCATCTGCATTAATAAAACAAGATTTCTGAATGAAATCAAATTCAATAAGCAATTTTAAATTTCATTTTTTAAAGAATGACAGCAAGATTGTATCTGAAGAGGCAGCACACTACCAGCGAAAAGCTAAGCTATAGCTACCATCTCATATTACATTTTTTTTTTAAACAACACAACAAAATCACAAAGCGCATTCTGCAGGAACACGGCTGAGAAAGCCATCCATTTTGCGAGACACCGACAGACCGACTTCGTTTTCTCTTCATCATTTCATTTCCTTCCATTTCATTTATTTTGGGCGCATTACGCTCTCACTTTCAATGGCAAATTTAATGGGTCCCATGGACACTGCCCCAGACTGGTCAATATGAAACCAGACAACTAATTACTTCACACGCCGCAATCTGCAGCAGCTGTAGACTTGACGTGCACAATAGCAGCAGCCGGGCGATATTAAGTTTCCTCTCCTCGGCCCCCGCCGCCCCCCTCCCCCACCCCCCCAACACCCCACCTCCCGCTGTATCCCTTCCTAACCTGTCTCTCAAGACCCCGTGAACCCAGCACGCCCCGCGCGGAGCGCTCTCGCCCCACGCCGGCAGGACAATGGGGCTCGCCGCGCATTAGCCGGCCTTATCTCTTAAAAGGCAGATTCTCTTCAGTTTCAAACATGATACGTCTCACTCACCGCGCAGACCGGGCAGCACAATACACCCCCTTCAAGTTAGACGGGGATGGCTTGCTGTTAATTTGTTCTTCAGCTTATTTTTGTAATCGATTTTGGAAGCGTATTTGTTTTCGAAAAAAGTGCCATTTTAGTACGATTCGACAAAGTGTTTCGTACCCTTCATTGTATACCGAGTCCCGCATTTGGATCCTGGATTTTGAACGAAAGATGTGTTGTGGATATTTTTTTGTTGTGGATAGTTACCTCTACTTGTAACCGACCCACAATTTAAATTGAGCATTTGTGATATGATCTTATGCGGATTATCACAGTTTAGTCTGCTTCATTAACCCTACTGGAAACCAGTGGCCCACAACTGACCACAGCTCCTGCAGGCACTGAGTTACAAATAATTAACCTCTGTTTTTTTTTTACTTGAGTTTGCTTACACACATGATATAGAATGGCATTATATCTAACTGTAAATTGTTGCATTCACTCAATATGATAAACAACATTTACAGAAACATGTGGTCACCCAATAATAAAACAGCAGAGATAATAATGTAGTATTCTATGTGATTTGAGTTTTTGTAAACATTATAGATTATTCCAATAAAAGAGAAAATACATGAATAATCCACTTCTCATTCCCAGTTAGCATTGTTCATGCTAAATGCAGTTTAATTGTCAAAGTGTTCTCAGACAAATTGTGTTGGTTATGCAGTTTCAAGTACGTTTCCTATTAGTGTGCTTTGCAGCATGACATGTAAGTGTAATCCTATGCATTTGCTGTGAAGGAAGTGCATGTTATTTAATCCAAGCATAGCGCACTTTGCCCAAGGTTTGCGTAATGAATTTAAGCAAATGTTTCCTTCAGCACTTACACCACGCATATTTGTCAGGCAGTGAGTATAATAAAAATGTTTGTGTAAGGACTGCAAGAGATAATGCAGAAATTTATGAGCCAATTTTCAACATTAAGGTTATGTGAAACAGACACCAATGACTTACTATTTTAATGATGTACAATCCTGATGCAATGTACTTTTAAACTACCACTGAAGGAATAGATTTGCCTCTGCAAAATGACTGAACAGTATATTTGAATTAAACAAGAGCTGCACTAGTAATTGATAAGAATTAGAAATACAAATTATTTTTTTTTATAAAATAATGTAAATAAGTTCATTACTAAAAAAATGTACTTTACTAAGAGACTATTCTTTTCATAATGTGAAATGTATTAACCCTGAATTTGATATATATAGTACAACTATTTTATTCATTATATCAGTTTCTGGACACTATACCATAATTTATTATTCCAAAAATCTAATGACATTTTAGGATTCAAAATGATTAAATACTATGGAATAGTTTAATTATATTGCACCACAAAATATTTTGTTAAATTGAGAAATTTGTCAACATTTCAACTGAATAACATTCACCATCAAATATTATAACAAGATAAAATTAAATAAATATAAAATATATACAGTATATATATATATATATATATATAATTAAATGATTAGATCTTTTTGATGCAAGAGAATTTAATAATGGTTAAAATAATATGAACATGAAAAACTAAGAGGTCAAAAGCAGCTAGAGGTATGACAATGCATGTATTGCTCAGATTTGTGTATAGCACACATAAGAAATTAATTATATACTGTTTTGAATGTTCCAAGAAATGTCATTGCAGCAATCCTATTTATCTGCAATTAGTCAAGTGCTCACAAAATAAAAATATATTCAAAGAAATGAACCTATGTAATACAACCAAAAACAAATGACTTTACAATAAGTCATAGATATTAGTTCATTATATCTTAAAAGGTTTTATATACACGAATGAATGAATAACATACAGCTCTTAGTTGTTGGATTAGCTAATCATCAGTTTTGAAAGCCAAACTACATTGTGGTTGGTCAAAAGGCCATAATATGTGCATGCGAAAAAATGAAATAAAAAAGATGGCATTATTTTGATATTTAGAGCCATTAAAGATGAGCCATTAAAATGTAACTGCTTAGGACAACGAGAGATAAATATTACATAATGAACATTTACAGAAAAGAGTGGAATTTAACAACTCTAATTCCGCGTAACCTAACTTTGAGCAGCAGTGTAAGACCTCTGCAGCGTTCACAAAGTCAGCATGTGACTACGGCGGTTCAGAGCACGACGGATCAGTGGGGCTGATTCTCTAATTTGCTCCAGGTTAAAGATTTCCCAAATTAAGCCCATTCCTTGTGTGTAATGGGAAGTTAACCCCGCGGTGAACTGCTTTTGAGTGGGCTTTGTCTCAAACTAAATATTTGCCTTAGCCCATTGTATCCGCCAACCTACACGTCCTCGCACACCATTAGAAGCCCCGACACTCAGGTTTCTTAAAAGCACACATACGCACTCTTTAAAAAAAAAAACCACCGCTGACCACTTGGCCCCCTGCATAGCCATCAGACGGACAACACTAAGGTAGTTAAAAGGGGCCCAGTGTTTTTAAGTGGTTCAGACAAACGTCCTGCAGCTCAAGAACAAGGGGACCGGGACCCCTGCTGTGAGACTGCTAATAAGGAGGAAGTGATCTCAGGGTGATTGGCATCTTTAGGCAGCACAGCGCTGGGCGAGATGCGCGGTCACACTGCGGCCACTGCGAAAGGCTGTCAATCAGTGCAGGAGCTCAATATCAGATTTATGCACTTATTAATGTATTCATGGAATAGATCCCCTTATTTGGGGGGGTGGGGGGGGGGTGGGGGGCTGGGGTTTGGGGCATTTACAGAGCAAAGCAAGTTATATGTAAATAATTTACCATAACCACGTCTAAAAAGACACATATAAAGAAGGAGGGATTACTTTCCTTCCAAATATCCCAAGGATTTAAGATATACAGCATCCTTGTGGCTTGTTATTGCTTTTCCTTGAACAGTGACATGAAATATTGTGTCACAGTACCTCATACTGTGTTGTTTTACTATAGATTTAACATAACCCTAAATTTACATGGATGTAGCTGCATGAAGTCTCCAGAGGCATAAACGGAGCTTAAAACACACTGCACATCACTTACACAGCTGCAACATTCATTAACTTTCCAGGTCCAACGTAACAAGGGAAAATTGCCAGGCAATCCTCGTAAAACAAGAGAAAACATATACAAGAGGGACTGGTACACCAAACACATCTCACATGGATACTGTTCCCAGTCTTGAGTGTTCTGGACTCAACCACAACACCTTTCTTTCCAGATGGATCAGTGTAGTTAAACAAGAGTAAAAAATAGCAAAGATCTTGTGCATTTCTGTTCATCTTACTTATTTGTTCTTAATATGATGAAGTTAATCATCTGGGATGGATTGAAAGTGGGCCAGTGTTTACATCCATAGATTATACACATAATTTCTTGGGGATATAGAGTAAAACACCAATCAGTGTGATCAAAACCCAGATTTTTGTCTGTTTTAAATTCACACACACATGCTTTTTACTACTGAAGAATGCTTATACTTTACTGACAGAGTAAGGATGCTGCGCATTCAAAATACACTTCAACTGAAGGACACAACAATCATAGTAGAGGTTTTAAGGCTCAGAACAATGGCTGCCAACATAATCAAGAATAGATTTTTATGCCATAGCCCAGTCGGTGGAAATTCTCGTTTTCGCTGATTTGTTAAATTTCTCAGCCTAAAAATAAGTTAACTGAGAAAACGAAAAGATTTGCAATACAGATTGCTTTCACAGAACCACCATATTGCCTTCCTGGCCACAGCAAAAAAATAAAACCTACTTGTAACTTTCATTATGCAGCAAAAAGCAATAAAATTTTCTTTACTACTTGCTCGATATGAAGTCAGTTAAGTCAACTGTGAGAGTAACTCCTCGGTGTGGGAACATGTACCGAGTAACAAATGTTTTGTGAAAGGTGGACTCTAAAGCACTTTAAGTGCATGTGCAAGGGAAGCCTTATTGGGATAAATGAGCAATGTGAAAGCCTGCATCACTTCAAGAGGACATTCAGTCGGTCATAAGTGTGACATCCTTCCTCTTTGAAAGACTGCTGACTGTGCACTCATTTGGCATTATTTCACGCCAATAGAACTCTAAATGCGTTTTAGCCTGAGAACATACGTCCGCAAAGTTTGCAATTGCTTAAGTCAAAAATAAGACAGAAGAAGATTATACAAAGTCTATATGAAGCAATGTAACACAAAACAACAGTAAACAGTACTTTATAGATTACTGTCATAATGTGCTAAAAACATGAGCAGCAAGGTTGTAATTTGAACTAGAATGGCCCTTCTTAACCCTTGTGTTCTGTTTACTTATTAGCATGTGTGAAACTGTTAGCCTGGGTCAGATATACCCAGGACATTGGTGGGATTTTAAAGGGATTTTAAATATATGCAAAGATACTCAGTACACATCATCTTTATCTCAGTTCTAAACGATATATACTATATTTGATTAGTGGCTGCCATTTACCTCTGCTGGATCACATTTAACAATGAAAGTGCCATTCTTTTGTGATAAGGAGGGCATGTGAAATTGTTTTCATTATCTGTGAAAAATTTAAATTAAAAAGTTTTTTTTCATTCAGTAGATTATTGCTATTTTTTATTTTGAACTGACATTCTCAATTACTTTTCATCTTTATATTTTTACATTAAAAAACCATATACGCAAAGATACAAATACAACAAATACAGATGACGAACAACAACTAGAAACACAAAACAAGAACCAAATTCACACTGGTAAATGACTATGAAATACAAACTCCTCCTTTGCACTTCTCTTTTACTAAAAATCAATATATCTTATAATTAAAAAAAAAATACTACTGGTCCACATTCTTCAAGTGGGATCTAACTTTGTTTACTTAAAAAGGGATACTTAACCTAATTGTTCATGCACACAAATTTATTTGGGGCTTGAAACTAATAAAAATGTATTGGTAAAACATCCTCAATCGACAACACAAAGATTAGTGTGTGATCACATTTTCAGTCGGTTAGTGTCAATCAAACAAAACAAAAAAAAAACTATCACATATCCTGCGAAGCTAAAGTGATGCAAGCAAAAATTGAACTTTTAGCTACAGTGTCCAGTGGAAAGCGTTCGTAAAGACATTTCTCCTAAAAAGATAGCGTCTGATGCCTACTACTACCGATCATCTCTGGATCTCAGTGAGGAACAAGCAGGGATACCCAGAAGGGAACACAACTGTGTCACTGTCAAGGTACATACCCTGAACATCCTGAGCTACAATGCCTACAGTCAGCTCAACCAGATAACAAACCAGCTAATGAGCTGAAGATATGGCTGATACAATGGTCCACAGTGGATCACCCCAATGACAGATACTAGAAGCCAGTGGTGGCAGCATCCTCCGCTTAGCAGACCATAGTTAAAGCCACACAACTGACCCAACATATTGACATGAGATGTCTACCAGAAAGGCAAGCTAGAGAAAAGTGCTAAGTTAGCCATACTTTTAGCAGAGTAATTTAGGGGTGAGTCAGAGAAGAACAACCTGTGATATGAACAATGATGAAAGGAGTCTGCAGCTACAGCATGTGCCTCAAATGAGCCCATTGTAAAGTGCCAAAACCCTGGAGCTCACGCATGCGTTTTCAGGATGGAGGTGAACCAGACAGAAGGATTACCCTCTGTGGGACCTGGTAGGGGCCTCAGCCCCTAAGAAACGACTAATACACACTGTCCAATGTAAGAACCTCCACAAAGTCCACATTTTGGAATGGAATACAGTTGTAGTGCGCTCTCACAATGTTTTACTGTAAGGCGTGTGGACAACCGGCTGGGCGTTCTCCATCTTCACACTGTTACCAGGGAGAAGCAGAGATAAGATCCCACAACAAGTCTGTTCACATAATGGGTGGATGGGCACCTAACATAGGGTTATGTCCCAGGGTGTCATTCTGTAAGGTCATGTGGTCAATCATGAGGGCACAACACCAACAGCCCTGCTTCAGCAAACAGAGCGCAGGTGCTTATGGGGAAGTCACAACCAGCTCTGACAAAATGGTAACCCATGTCTCCAAAATAAGGATCCACGCTTGGCTGGGATGGTTGAAAGGGACTTTTGTCATTTTCTATTGATACTCGCACCTTGTACCAATCCAAGCAGGCATTGTCAATAAAAAGGGAGCTCCAGTTGCCTTGTCAACCACCTAAGTGGGGTTCCTGGCAGGACTGGCCTCTGTCACTATTCAGCTGCCACAAAGCAGCACAGCAGTACCACACAGTTACATCTACGACCATCTTTTTATAGGCAAGGAGGAATGCAGAATTTTGGCACGTTCAGAACACGACTAGCAAAAAGGAAAAAAAAAATGCACCTTTAATCCAAAAATGTTGCCCAAGTTAAATTAAAAAATACCCAAATTAGGTAGGTAGGTAGCAGGTAACTGCTGTCTTACCTGTGTATATAGGCATGCTTATGACAAAACAAGAGTGCTACACCATGTGACAACATAGAAAGAAAAAACATACAGAAAACATTCTTTAAAAGACATTCATAAGATATGTATATATACATGCACTCCTGCATTGTGGGATCGAAATGCTGTCCTGTTTTTTTGTCATGAGTTCTTATTGAATTTATTTCTTCTTGGGAGCCTTTAACAGTGTACGAAGCTGCGGGCATTTTCATGTGATTCATCCTCAATCCAGCGCCTGCAGAGAGACATTTTGAATGTGTGCATTTCCAATGATTTTCTGCTAACTAAAAAATGTCTCATGGGCTGGTTCCATAAACTAGTCCATAAACTACCAAAGCTAGTTGTGGTGTTCTGTCCCTGTTCTGAAAAGGCTAATAAGATTACATTACATTGCAGGCATTTAGCAGACACTCTTATCCTGAGCTACTTACACAACCTTTTACATAGCATTTACATTGTATCCATTTATACAGTTGGATATATACTGAAGCAATTCAGGTTAAGTACCTTGCTCAACGGTACAACGGCAGTGTCCTACCCAGGAATCGAACCTATAACCTTTCGGTCACAAGTCCAGTCCCTTACCCACTGTGCTACACTGCCGCCCAGATAAATGTACAGGCGGAAAGCCACAGGAAGGCCTAACATTATGCTTGGATAACTGGAGAAATTCACACTGAACAAACTGACCGAACCCATAGATCTTTAGACCGCAAAAGCACACATTCCAAATATATGCTGCAATTGTGTTCACTTTCTTCCTCCGTTTAAGCTCGATAATGTGGAAAATTGTACCAGTTTATTTACCGGACAGTTGTGGCCCCCTAGGTCCTTTCTGAAAAGCATATTATTTCAAATATTTTACAGGTGTGTGGAGATGATGTTATTTTGGCACTTAGGAAGCAAGAGAGTACCAAAAACAGCTCAGAAATTAACAATGCACAAATATAGCCCAGTTCAGCCATAAATGGACATTCACCATGCATCTGCAATGGTGCATATTCCAGAGACGTAATTGGCCTACAGAATGAAAGAGTGCTGTCAGGGCATTTCAGGAGAGAGTGACCCATATGCCATAAATAGAGAGTTAGACATTCTCTATGTGTGTATTTTTAAAACAGCTTTGACTGTTGAAGCCAATTCACTGTTAAAACAGCATGCTCTGTCTTCAGGAAAAGAATAACTCAAACTTAATTCTGAGGCAATGTGGAGAAAATATGCACTCAAGATTTTCTCCTGGTCAGGATCCATGTACTCAAAGGCCAATATTAACATCAAAATATGTGATTTCACATGCCACAAGAAGCTCAGACATGCTGCTCAGCTACAGACAAGGCTTGATTGAGGCCACCTGAGAAACAGGCTGCTGGTTGAAAAAATGGACAGTCGACTGAAAAGAAACTGCAATTATGGACTACTTATCCCAGGTAACACCTGGATAACCTCAAATACAAACTCTGACAATTGTTGGCCAGCACCGTCTGCCACAAAATTTGATTTGGTATGTGATTTAGCATTTATTTTTTTATTCAAATGCCATTTCATTGTCATTTCATTCATTTATTTATTGCAACCATGAAATTACATTTAAATAAAAAATACATACAAAGTAAATCGGAGCTCGGATGAATGTTCAAGTGCCATCCATTTGCAGTAGCATGCTATGAAACTCGTAACCTGACAGTAAACAGAAATTCAATCTTATTAAATGAAGACATCCACTAACATTTTAGCAGCCAAGGAATATTACAGTAAAAATCCTAGTTTTTCATAGTAAATTCTTTGATGTCTGTCATGTTTCACAATATAGTTGTTGCTTCACCATCCTCTATCAGCTGATAAAACAGTACACTGACAAACTCAACAACAACAGGTCAGGAAAGGTCATGGTTATTTCACAATCAGAGTCAAATTAGTTTGAAAATGACTTTTCTTGACAGATAAAAGAAGCCAAATTAAGAAGATTAAATGGTATAAAATTTGCAGTGTGATAGGGTTCCAGGTTTTTTATTTTTTGATTGAACAGCAACCGTTTCATCCTTGATCCATCATAAGCTGGCACCATTGCTTGGGTTCACTGAAAGTAAAATTTCTTTCAATTATTATGCGTGTCAGCCTATCATATGGCTGACCTAGCACTGTCAAGGAAAATAAGTTGTCTTAGCAAAAGCATCTCTGACTAGTAAAATGTATAGTTATTGCTATAACAGAATAGCACTGATAATATTTCAGAAAAATACTGCTTTTTCAAGAAAATCCTATCCTGATCATTAATCACATGTTGTAAGCAGTAGTTAGCCAGCAATCAAAGCCAATCAAGATAATTAGCCAGCTATCTTATCTAAAATAGGGTAGCTGTGTAAATTAAATGGTTCCTGGATAATGTCTTTCCCAAAACATCGTTTAGATGTATGAGCCCTTCAGACCTGCTACAGATAGTGAAGTTGGAGTTATGGCTCCTCACAACACAAGCTTGCTGGCTATCTGTTGTTGCTTTGTGCAAATTAAGTCCTTTCGTGTTATTACAATTTTCCTGCACATTATATATTTGCATCCAGCAGGGACATTGGGTGCTTTGAACTTACATGCCAATGTGTCAAGATTCCATCACTGAAAGAATAAAAAATATAAAAAATAAACACAATGCAAAAAGTCAAAACCAGAAGTTATTGAACAAGTATACTGTAAGTGTTAATAGTACATTGTCAAAATGAGTTTTATATGTTGTCTACCCTTGTGTTGAATTCTTACATAGGAAGGGATCAATTTGGAATGTTCATATTTATCTATAACCAGATACAGGTACTGCAGTAAAGATTCATACAAAAACTTTACAAGTAATCCAGAAAGGCAACAAGCCCCCATAAACAGAACAGCATGTACAAACACACTGTAGTATATGTTATGCTCCTTCTGCTGCGTACTCAGTTAACAATTAATGGCTTACAGGCTGGTTTAAGGTTCTAGATTTCATTCTAATGTAAGGTTTATTTGCTCCTTTGACTATTGGAAACACTGACCCATAAGCCCACTTGGAATCTACACAGTCAAAGGTGTTATGAACAAACAGGATCATCACCTGTTTTAAAAAGCATCTTCTGAAGTGGTTTACTTATTAAAATGGGGTTTACAATGGCCAGTGAATTCTACTGCAGCTAAATGGAAATCAGATCAAGAACGCTGAGGGTGGGATGATTTTCAACAGGTAAGCAGTAATGTACCACATACCATTACATAAATATTCCAGGCCTCTGTTAAGCTAACAAAAGCTGGGCATGTCTTAATGAACTATTATCACTCGTAATATTTCAGTGGTTGTCTAACTCCACTGCATTGCATTGCAATTTTCTGCAAAAAATGTACACCTCCTAATATGTAAACTAAATTTAAACTCTATGTCATCGAATAATGCCATATTTCTGCATATTCAGGGTGAGCGTAACCCATTGAAAGTAAAGAAAGAAGAAAAAGAGGAGTCCATTATGGTGTAACTCCAAAAAGATACTTCAACCTGCATTCTAAAAACACAATATACAGTATATTCTATAACACAATTCCTATATTCTCCAAATCAATATTATTCTTACATTCTTCTTACATGCGAGTATAATTCAACTACCAGCATAATTTTTGTTTATCTGCTTGTACTCTAATAAACAAAAATGAAATACTATATTGAACACCAAATACTCAAATTGACAACATTCATTTAACATATCTTGTAAATGTCACCTAACTAATATTATTAAATGCAGCAGGTTTTTCAGTCTCTCTTGTTTTCTGTAATGTTTGCGCTTTCACAGCACTATCAAAATAAGTTTTGAAATGCGTATGGATCCACCAACTTTTTTTTCCGAAGATCACAAGATGCTGAGCAAATGAAACAATGACTGGACTGTGCTGCACAGCAGGCGCTCTCTATTGCAAGGTTTCAAAATGGAATAGTACGACATTTCAGGACAGGCACTCAAGGAATACCAATTACGCAAATAATATATTTACATTTACTACAGCAAGCAATAGGACGATCATAGTCATAATTAATAATTCATCTTTTAATTTTGAACCATGAAACATGGAAAAAAGTTTCTAAAATAAGTATACAGGTCCACACAAGTTAAAAAATACTGCAAAGATTTGAACGCACAGTTCTCCAGTTACAATAATATACATATCAGAGGTCCCCAAACTATCATATCCATTATCCACAGATAAGATTTGTTGGGTTTATAAATCTTCATATATAGGTTATACATTTGTGAAGTACAGCAACAGTATTATCTTTCCATGTTCAAAGATTTTTTTAAATTATTCTTAGAAGGACAGACAGACTTTAGAAAGACTTTCCAGGCCAACAATATATTTTGTCACAACAGAGTAATATTGGATCAAGCCTTGCTTGTGCAAAAAATCAGCAAAAGTTAATAAAAACTCCTGCCTCTGCAGGTGTTAAAAAACAGAATAGCATTACAAAATTCAGGAGGTTCACGTGTTTCAAGAAATGAAACAGTAAAACCAAATGCAAGGTTTTTCAAAAAGCCACAACTGGAAAAGCACCACAAGAGTTGCATTACTTTTTATCAGATGGGATCCTGTGCTTGGTATGTACAGATACATAATCACCCCACAGGCCATGAACCCTCTAGCTCTCCCGAAATTAAAAAGCACAAAGCCGTCTTTTCACTGTACCCCCACGACTCAATCACAAAGATAAGGTACATGAAGAGACTCTTCTTTGGTATAAAAAGCAGAAACCACCCAATCCCAACAAGTTGTCCACACTATTAGACATTTTTCAGACCTACGCACAGTAAGTTAGAAGTGAGGATTAAAGAGCATCTGTCTTCAAGGAAATCTATCTGTGCATGCCAGCCTAGTTGCATGCGTGCAACTTTATATATCACTGTATATATAAATATATATATATATATATATATATAAATCATAGACATAAATTCAGGCAAAACCATGTGGCAGAAAGAGGGAGAGGTACACTCACCACAAAGAGTTGCAGCCTCCAAAAGTGTAAAAAGGCTCCTTTTTTTCCTCCCCTGATCTATTCCATTGCAGTGTTCCCACAAAGCTCCCCTGTAGACCCGAGCAGAAACTTGGAACTGCTAAATTGAGCCCCCTGGCCCCCCCTGAGAGGGATTTTAACTGCCTGTCAGACCGTATGCCGGCTTCTGCGGAGTGCAGCTGGGCAGTTCCAGTGTTCCCTGCCTCCAGTCGGAGCCCCAAATCCATTTCAGCCCAGCGCAACGGCAACCCAAAAAGTTCTCTCCTTGAAGTAAACAAATGCGTGGAGAGAAAGAGAGAAAGAACGAGAGAGAGAGAGAGAGAGAGAGAAAAAAAGGAAGGATATTAGCATGGCTCGGGGGGGGGGGGGGGGGGGGTCCTCGGCAGCCTAGAGGAGCAGATTTTTTTTTTTTTTCTTCAATCTTTCCCCTTCGGTTCGTGGAATCTGCTGCCTCGGAGAGAGAGAGGGGGGCGGGAGGGGAGCACGGCAAAGCTCCTGGACGAGGAAACTGCGCGGTAATCCCCGGGCCCGCGAGAACTTCCTCCCTCTCCGCTCCTAATAAGCTCCGCTGCCCCCTTCTCAGAGGGCTGGAATGCAAAGGCAGGGCTACGAGAGGCCCAGCCAGACAAGGCTCTGAGTCACTTCACCGCGACCCGGGGTCAGACGCAGCAAGTGTGTGTGTGTGTGTGTGTGTGTGTGCGCCGCGTGCGTTTAGGCAAGGGAAAGCAGTCCTCCTTAAAGAGTGCACAGCACAGAGAGAGAGTACGAGAGAAAAAATTAGGAGGAGGAGGATGGAGATGGGACAAAATGGGGGAGAGGACATGAAAAGTAATAGAGAGGACAGAAATCACAACGGGTCTGAGTTTATATACGTTTAACAGATATGAGTCTGCCGTCTACGATGTCATTAAACAGATCAGGTGTTTATTAATTGTTTCATTAGCACATGAGAAGCACACATTTGGAAATAAACACTGCTTTGCTTTCTATGAAACAATGCCAATTTTCTAAGAACACACACATGTACATATGTGTGTGATCTTACATACATACCTTTCTTACTAGTCAAAACTATTGTCAAACTGAAATTATGAAATTATTGGCATCCTATTGCTGATGTCACAGCACCTCTTGTTCAACTAACAGGACTACAACTTGTCTTTTTCTATACCATTTTTATTGCAGTTTCTTTAACAAATTAAAGACTCAAATATTATGGCTAGTTAATTTTAAAATTTGGGTTAAAGCAACATAAGTTACAGTATGTATTACTAGATATGTCAGCAGGGTATATGTCTAGGCACCTTGTGATGTTCAAAAAATGTTTAATGTTAATAGAGTGACTCAATTAAGTAATTGTTTACACAGGATCAAAGATTTTATGGACAAAATAGGGAACTCTAGCAGTAAAATCAGCACTAGTGGGTTGGAATTAGCATCTGCATTGAATGCATATCATTTTTTGCTATTTAAAAACAATGAAATGCCAATAGCTAGCTAATGCACGAATACCAAAAATATTTCCACAAGGTGACATAGTTTCACTGATATATAAATCCCTAATCTTAGTTTTTCTCCCAGTCTGGGTGACCATGAAACCCAGTCACTTGTGACTTATGGGATAAACCACCCAGCAGGTCCCCAACTCACTGCTTTATAACAAAACAATAAAGCTATACTGTCAGTCGATCTAGAAAAGATCAAAGGGAATGAAGAAAAAACATGCAATTACACGAGTCAACATTGCATTTTGAAAGGCAAAAAAAGTGAGTGAAGTTACTGGAAAGTCCTGCGTTTAAAGTTAATATTTTTCCTGAGAAACTGTAGGCCTTGTTTAATGCATACTACTCTGTACAAATAACTCAAGACTAGCAAGTGGCATATCCGCTCAGGGTCAACCCCAGGGATTTACTCTGTCCAGTACAGCACAATCCAATTTTTAATATAGTATAACAGATGTAGGATTAACCTGTTAAACATACAGTGCCATGAAAAAGTATTTGCCCCCTTTCTGATTTCTCCTATTACTACATATTTTTCACATGAAAAGGTTTATATTTAAAACAAATTTAAATGTTATGTCAGACCAAGGGAAATCTCTTAACTTATTTGATTTAATGAAAAGCATTATCAAACACCCATATCACCCATGTGAAAAATTCCCCCTTTAGTTACTCAATCATCTCATTAACAAAATTGAAGCTGAAGCGTAAATTGGGTTCGGCAGAAAGGCAATGATCCAAAACACAAAAGCAGGTCCACATCTGAACGTCTGAAAAGAAATAAAATAAAAGTTATGGAGTGGCCTAGTCAAAGTCCTGACTTGAACCGAATAGAGACGCTGTGGCAGGACATGAAACGAGCAGTTCATGCTCGAAACCCTTCCAATCTGTTTGGATTAAAGCAGTTCTGCAAAGAAGGGTGGGCTTAAATTCCTCCACTGCGATGTGAAAAACTGGCATCAAATTATAGGAAGCATATGGTTGCAGTTATCGCTGCTAAAGGTGGTGCGTTCAGTTATTATGTAATAGGGACAATTTTCCAAATCTAATTTAACTTGGGGATGACTGGTCGAAGGTTGAGAGAGCCAGATTGGGAATTTAGATAGAACGCCAGGGAACATCCTACTGTTTGTGATGACAAAGGTGTTCTAGGATCTTTAATGACCACACAGTAGTAACTCAGTTCTCCCAGGAGGTCTCCCATCCAAGGACTAACCAAGCACACAACCAGCCAGTCAGCAGGAGCAGGGTAAACGACAGTATGGCTGAGATCCACCAAATGAGCAGGCAAGAAAAACAATATCTCTCACTGTGTATGCAGTTAATGTAGCATTTGAATGGTATTGGAAATTTCTGTTCTATAAGCTTATTCTGAACTATATGCATATGCATTATATAGAAGAAAAACAACTTTGTCCTCAGCTTCAAGCTAAAAACAGCGTTTGGGGTTGCTGGGTGGTTCATGCAGTTAAGGCATCATTCTCCTTCTTGTGCATGGTTGAGCCTCCCAGTCCAGGATGGGATCCTGACTGTGCCAGTGTCGACTGAGGCCATTAGCACATAATTGGCCAACGTGTCATACAAGGTTAGGGAGTGTTCAGTTGGCAGCGATCCGTATTTGCTTGTTCTACAAGGATCCTTGCTGGTCGATTAGGTGGCTGCAAGTCCACCTGTTAAGCTGTACACGGTGTCTTGCTCCCGACACAACTCCGTGCAAGCCTGATTTTCAAGCTGCAGTGTGACATAAAGTGACGCTTGGCATGACATGCTTTGGAGAAGAGCACATGTTTGTCTGCATGCTCTCGCAAAGCGATAGAGCTCCAGTTATGAGTGCTGATATATTATTGGGCATTCCAAATGGGGACAAATTTGTGTGCATTTTTAGTTTTGTTAGAATGTTTAATGGTCAGAATGAACTTTTCCTAAGCTCTCCTCATACTAGTCACCTCCCGGATAACTCCCTAATCATCTTAAAATGATCTGACGTTTCACTCCCTGAATTCTCAGTTTCTTCCCTCATATGTACTCCCTTTTTGAATCCCTTCTTTTTTCAGCCAAGCTCTTGACCCCTGCTTCTCCTCATGCTACAAACGGCTTCTGCAGTGGTTTTCCTGCTGCTTGTCCAATGTCTAATCTGCAAAGCTGCACGTCAAGAGCCTCGTACCGTTAAGCTTTCTTTCCCAAAACCCTGCCAATGTCAAACTACTGCCCTCCACTTTGTCATTTTACTCCCATATTCTTTGCACCTCGTACCTGCTCAGAATGCCAAGGACCAAGGTATTTCTACTTAGAAATACTGCTCCACGTGTTGACAGTTGCTTCTGACCTGTACATTCCAGCAATCCTGGTGATGGTAAAAAAAAAAAAAAAACCCACAGCCCTTAACTAAAAAATTCAGTTTCACATATATCAATTACTCTGAGTCTTACCTTTCCAGAATTCTGCTAAAATTCCATTGCCCTGTACGTAGAAATCCTGCTTCTGCAAGCTTTGAACATTGTGACTGACCTCTATCTATGCAGGACTCAGCTTGTTTTGTGAACAAAACTTTCCCAAGTGTTTGAAAAAGAAATTCACCACTTAACATTGTAAATGGACTGCATTTATATAGCACTTTTATCCAAAGCACTTTACAATTGCTCAGGAACACTTCGACACGCCCAGGGCAGGGGATCGAACCGGCAACCCTCCGACTGCCAGACAACCGCTCTTACCTCCGGAGCTATGTTGCCCCACAAATATGGACATTGCCCAATGTCCATATTTGCATTGCTGCCAATGACAGATAAGCGGTAAGATACAAATGTTTCATTATCAATTTTATGTGACACTTAGGATTTCTTGCATTACAGGTGGACAGCTAAGACCCCTTACCTATTACCATACAATTTCAGTGTAGTTGGCTAGGTGTACACAAGGGTGTTCAACTGAAAAAAAGGGTTGATAAAAACATTGTCAACCGCTGCAACCCCTTTCAACCCCACAGAAGAGAATTTTAGATGGTGTCAATGACCTTGTCATTGTTGGAACTGTGTGCCCCAATACAACACTGCCATTGCAGACTACCTGGATTTCCAGATTTATACAGTGTAGTAAAAAGTACTGTATCTGCCGATTTCCAATCTATTATTGCATATTTGTCACACTGAACGTGAATGAATCTTTAGACAAAATGTTATATTAGACAAATGGAACCTGAGTAAATACAAAACTCATTTTTAAAATGATTATTTCATTCATTTCATGGAAAAAGTTATCAAACACCCAACTCATCTATTTGAAAAAGTTATCAATGCTTAAACCTAATAATTGGTTGTACCTCCTTTAGCAGCAATAACTGAAACCAAACACTTCCTTTAATTTGATATGTCTTTCACATCACTGTGCCCACACTTTGCAGAACTGCTTTAATTCAGATAAGTTAGTAGGTTTTTAAGCAGGTCCTGGCACAGCATCTCTATTGGGTTCCAGTCATGACTTTGACTAAGCCACTTCCAAACTTTAATTTTGTTTAATTTCAGCCATTAAAATGTGTACTTGCTTTTATTTTGGATTATTGTCTTGCTGCATAAGCCAGTTACGCTTCAGCTTCAGCTCATAGACAGATGACCGGACATTCTCCTTAAACAAGACCAGATTAAAACCTAGTATATGGCTGGACCTAACACGTGATCCGTCCGACCAATGGTGTGACTTCATAACTCGGCCGACCAATGGCGTAACTTCATCACTCACTCAGTCAGTCACAGACATTCGCGTTTGTATGTACAGAGCAGAATTCATGGTTCCTTCAATAATGGCAAGTCATCCAGGTCCCAGCAAAGCATCCGCACACCATCACTACCACCACTGTGTTTAACCGTTGGTATGATTTTCTTACTGTGAAATGCGGTGTTTGCTCTACACCAGACATAATGTGACCCGTGTCATCCAAAAAGTTCCATCAACTTTTGACTAATCTGTCCATAGAACATTATCCTAAAAAGGCTTGGTGATCATCTAAGTGCTTTTTTTTTGTAAATGAGAGATGAGTATTGATGTTTCTCTTGGTAAGCAGTGGTATCTGCCTTGCTACTCTCGCACGAATCCCATTTTTGTCCAATCTCTATCTAATTCTGCAGTTATGAACTCTGCCTTTAGCTGAGCCTAAAGAGGCCTGCAGTTCTTTGAATGCTCTTCTGGGATATTCTGGAACTTCCTAAATGTCACTACGTCATCAGCTGAATCTAATGATCAATTAAATTTGGTGAATTGGTTGATTGAACTAAGGGGGCAATTACTTTTTCATATGGGTAATATGGGTCTTTGATAATTTTTAATTGAATAAATGAAATTATAATTTAAAAAAATGTTTTGTGTTTAGTCAGTTTTCCATTTTCTTTTGTCTAAAGATCTGAAATCATTCTGTGTGACAAAATTTGTAATAATAGAGGAAGTCAGGATAGGGGCCATTTTTTCACAAACACTGTAATAATATTGTAGTAAGTATGCATCTCCAAACTTGCAACAATTCCTACTTTTTAGAAAAAATTTGCAATTAGAAATTAACTTCTTATTTAACTCCCGTTTAACACATATATGGACTAGCATTAGACACATCAAATAAATTAATAAATTAGATAAATGTAACCTCATAAAATGGAAGGACCAGATACATGCTTCAAGATATAGTATACATTTGTAAATAAAAATAAACAAAAGCTCATATTAACTAAACCATACAGGCAACGAAACCACCTTATCATGTGATGCAAATAACCAATGTTATGGTTCTAACTAGTGCCAAACTTTCACTTTGTAAATTTTTTTTTATCAATGATGTTGATCAGCTATTAGTTTTTTCACATGATTAGCAGTGTTCAAATCTTTTTAACTACTAATGTACTGAGACTTAATACAAAAATGAAATACCCTATATGAGATACCATATTGTATTATTATAAGGAAACTTCAAGTGCAAAACATATCTTGGCACAAGTGCATTAATTCAATTTCTTAATTTATGACCACTCAAAAGTATATATGCATTTATACAGTAGCATGAAATCTTTTATCTACAGACATGTCCAGAAATGATTCCAATAGGAAATGTCACTTGAGGTATTGTTTAGTCTTAAAGGGAACAGATTGCAGCAATAATGGTGACACATGCTGAGCTGCAAATATTGTGAAATTGTTTGTTTCATTTGCTCAAAGGGAGCCTTTTACTCAAAATTAGTAAGTTTTCTGAAATCATTCATTTGAGAGTGAGTGTAACAGGCAACTTTTTGCACGAACAATCTGGACAAACTAGCAGATGTTATTCCTAAAAATAAGATTTACCCAAGTGAGTAATACCTAAATGTAGGTACGGATCCAATCTGTCCTCTAGAGCAAAATGTATGGGCCCTCTGTGCACTGCGGGAGTGCCCCTGAGGGGTAACATATTATTACAGATGATTCAAATTACTGAACCTGCAGGAAGCAAACTCAACACTAAATCAGCAAAGCCTTGGGCAGAATATTGATGAGCCAGTCATGGAATGTGATGCAGGTTTCTTTCTTTTTTGTCGTATTCAGCTGAAGATGAAAAGTAAAAACAACCAGCTCTTTCCTTTTTTTCCTTTTTCCAGTTTGATGAGTGTAAGACTCGCTTTCTGTCGCTAAACTGGAGGGGTAAAATCCAGAAACTGCAGCAAAGTAGAAAGTAGAGGTGCGTGTATGAAAATACAAACTCTGTGATCTTTATGGAAATTGCCATCAGATGCACAATGAAACTGTTCAAAGTTCCAAATTTCTGGAAATTGCATGAGCAGCTGGGACGTCGGATCCCTTATCTTGCGTACGGTGTTCATCTATTTTTGTGCGGAGCGTAACGGTGCACAAGATGGAGTGTCACTGTCAGTTCTTTCCTGGCAAGCTCTCAGACTGCACCATTCCAGCAAATGGATGCAAATCAGATATTGTGTGCGCAGAGAGTGTAGATGGAGCGAGGGGGGGGTGGGAGTTGGGAGGGGCCAGGGGTTGCACTGGAACTCATTTAAGGTTAGAAATGACCTCAGCGCAATTCATTAGTAAAATGTCATCTCGAAATGAAAATCGCAAAAATCTCGCCCAGCCAGGCAATGCTGTCCCAGGCTCATGTGTTCGAGAAAAGCGTAGTTCTAAAAACGAGCACGACACAACAAAAATTTCTACAGCAGTGTGTGCGGAAAAGAAGGATAACAGACCGAAAAATACACAATGCTCTGCCGTGAGATTAGAGCTAATCCAAATGCAACAGAGAAAGCAACAGTGAGAGGAGAGGAACAGAGAGAGAGAGAGAGAGAGAAAGAAACACAGGGGGAGAGAGAAAGGGCTCAGCACAGTTTGCATAGCTATTCTAATTTCGCCAGCAAAATAATTAATGGATGGAGCTAATCTCTGTGAGAAAAGCAATATGTTGAACAAAATTCATTACCGCACGATGCAAATGAGTTCCTCACCAATGAAGTCACTGATTGGCTGGGAAGAGGAGCTGCTTGTTCGAACAGTGCACCGGGGCTGGATTGGCTGACGAGGCTCCTGGTAACGGTCTGGCCGGGCAGCGGCAGAGTCAGACACCAGCTTGCCTCTTGTTTGTCGACTGAAGGGAATCTTGTTCAGCCCAGCTGCGTCTCCATGGAAGTGGCACCTTGAGAGGCACTCCCCCCCGGTTTCCCAGCACTCCCCGGTGCGAGGCAGTGGCTGCCGTGAAAACACCAGACTCTGGCACGGAGCCCAGATGGCATTTTTCTCTCCGCGCAACTTTCATCCGACTATAAAGCGAAGCCCAACTAGAAAGGCTGTTAAAAACCATCATTAAGCGTTAAGTCAACTGACAACAATTTGTGCTATAGCTGGTTTTTTTTTCTTTCTTTCTCCCTTTTCTCAAGCTTCAACCAATTAAAGACCCGTCTGTTGACTGATGTATAATTAGGAAAAAAGGCGCTCTTGATCAAAAATATCCTCTTTGTATAGCTTTGAAAAAAAACTCCTTCATTGCTTTCCTTTTTAGTGCTTTCGGTGGATAGCTGTGGCATAGAACCAAATGGTACTACCCAAAAATATTCTGCTTACTGACAAATGCCTTAACCTCAGCCCCATTGTTTCCGCCCTGTTAATATTTCAGGGGATTATAATTAACCCTCTTGTATACCTTTACAAAATGAAATGGGTGTGGTACATCAGCAAAAAAAAATTTAATTAATTTAATTAAATAATAACAATAAATCAGAATATCTTTCACAGTTCAGCAGCCTGACCCCATATAATAGTGGAAAGCAGTCACATCAACTTTACCAGACAATGGAGCACCTACAGGCTTTCTTCAGCCGTCTACTTTATAACCGGCTGCTATTGTGTGCCGTGCCCAGTGGCCAATCGCTGTGCACCTCACTGTAGCAATGACACAATAGGTGCACCAGCCATACTATGTTGTCAGACCTAAGCCTGTTTACTGTTCATTCAAAAAGCACAGTCATTGAACAATGCTGTAGAATTGCTGTCTGAGTTCCCACTTAATATTGTCGGCTGAATTACAGACGCGCAACAAAAAAGTGTCACCACTTTCATTATGTGCAAATGCCGCCCCCAAGCTTGTATGGCAAAAAATAACCGTAGATCACATGGACGGCTATTAATGCTGGGCAAAAGTGAACAATGACATTTTGTAGTAAACATGCCCACCTATGCACTCAGCTGTATTTTTCAGATATAAAAAAAAAACGGTACAGCTAATGAATATTATTTATTAAACATTCCTGAGCAGAAAACAGTTATTAACAAAGCTTGAAAATGAAATGCATCCCTCCTCCTCAGAAGTTTCACCATTGATGCAAATTAAAAAAACGGCGCACAATTGCTTTGCAGCTTCATCTACTACTGTAAAAACATGTAGGCTGTGTCTAGTTCCAGTCAGTTTAATATCCAATGCAGAATGACACCCCTCAAATCTCTCCACAACAAAATACAGCCCTGTTTCAATGACACATTATCTTACCGTCATTAATAGGAGATATAACTGCAGTGTGCTTTGGGGTGACCCTACAATACTAATAACCAAAAATGGGAAAAAACTTGGTGTAGATTCCTATAGTGCATTATTCATTAGCTATTCATGAAACAATGGTGACTTCCATTAAATTGGCAGGACCATCAGGTAACCATTATCATTTGAATTTGGTAGACTATAAATAACGATGGACATTTTATATCTCCACACGCAAATCCTAAGGCAATGCTCACCAAATCAAAATCAAAGCTTGGTCATTGATTTAAGTTTAAGACCTAAGGGATCTTCTCTGGCTTTGAGAAATGTCGTGTCAGGTGTCACAGGATGTCTAGACAATCAGACAATGAATGATTGCTATGGAAACGTCTGGCTCTTATCAGTGGAGTGTGGCAGACTACAATTGAAGGAAGCCATGTTACAAAGATACACTCTGTCTGCACTTAAATGGCTAACCAATAAAAAAAAGACCAAAAACAGCATTAAATCACAATGTAGGAACCGTTTGTTCCTTTTTTTAACACTGTCTCCCAATTCATATTAGCAAAGTATATCCTGCCAGTCAAGGATTGTGTATAAAACAATGGAATGGAATACAGCAAAAAAATTTGCTGTATTAAATTCCATTCTGGTTCCTCGTTCCTTTGTGTTAAAACGTGATATTTGGGGTAGCATGTTACCAGTAGCTGTGACATTTAAAATGTATTATATATATATATATATATATTTCCCCCCCCCATTTTAAACAATATTATAACAATCGACTAATCATTTACTGTGCATTCAGTATATCTTCTGTTGTTGGGTTACAATTCATAGAAACCACTTTCAACAGTGCACATGTATTAACTATGTTAGCAAAGATCGGTATACTAACTATATTTTAAACATTCATTTCATGTCACTGACTTGAATTGAAGGTCTCATTTTTGTTACATTGTTTGGATATTGTACCTGTGACAACCTGACAGATATGAAGTCAAGTATTTGTGTTGTCTCCATGACAAAACTGCGATTAAATTTGGGAAGTGGGATTAAATATAAGGGGCTGAGGATGTGCAGTGTGTGGGTAAATAACGGTCCTGTTCAAGTTTTGATATATCCTTCTGGAATTTTAATTTATTATGTTTTAAGTAAGTTGAGTACATAGTGTAACATGTAATAATGCAGTACAAATGTAACAATACAGTTAGCCAGTGGGTGGTAGTCACTGTCTTTCCAAAGCAATAGATAAAAAATAAAAAAATGAGCTTCCCTTTCTCCTTACAGGAGGTGAGCCAAGACCAAAGAGACAATTGGGGCAGAACAACAGTATTTTGATGCAGCTGAAGAGAATGCGGGTTTGAGAGAATCTCAATCTAAATGTTTGAAAATCAAAACCTCCCAACTTCTTCACCAGCAAATTGCACTTTGGTAATATGACTATATATTTTATTTGGGGCATTTACGTTTTTTAAATCCATGACTTGAGTATGTTGGAGGGAAACTGGATCAACTATTTTGTGGTGTGGATTGCTACAAATGTACAGCACAGTAGTAATTTAAAGGTTTTAACATATGGTACTGAAAAGGTTGCTTCAGTCCAAATGCAAAATAAATTAAGTGATTTACTCAAAAATATATATTAAATAAGCTGAGGCAGCATCTATACACACACCACTGTAGCACCAATATTTTATAAATCAACATAGCAAAGAAAATATTTACAATATACCTGTCCAACAGCTGGCTTGTATCATCTTTAAAGTCACATTTGCAAAGTTAAAATGCATATAAGCAGACTTATGAGACAGCCTCTAAAAGCAATATAATTTCAAGAATCCTAGTTCTTTAGACATTATTTATCATTCAGATAGTTTGTTTGGTTTATACCTATATGGTTTAGATGGATAACATGGTTTCAGCTACAGCAGCATAGCCATATAGCAATCTGTGCATGTCAGGGAATGTACCAATTCTAAAATCAAATATAATAATGAGCTACAATAGTTCAGACCACAAGGATTTAAGGGATCACAGTGTGTCATTAGACGATAACAGAATTCTTCAGTCATATCATTGAAGTGTTTTGCACTTCAGGGCTGCATGTTTTTGTTTTTGTATGTTGCATCTGCACCTCAGGACCACGCCTTTTTGTTTTTGTATGTTGCATCTGCACCTCAGGGCCGGAAGTTTTTGTTTTTGCATTTTCTTTTTGTTTTTGTGTTTTGCACTTCAGAGCCACCGTACGATTGCCACTGAATGTTTGTATCGTTCCGTAACGTTAGCCAGTATATCTCGATCTCATAAAAAAACACCTTTTCAACATACAAAAATTCCAAGTTACTCACACATACAAAGCACTGTCTATAGCTCATTCATTCAGACTAGCTACATCTAGGCCTTGAAAGTATTGATATCAAAATGACGCCAAGTTACTGTACTACAAACTATATAGGGTATCTTGCCTCACCAAACTTAAAGAACCTGTATTCCAAAGCAATGCTACCAAATGTTTTCTAAATTGTGTCAAGTCACTTGGCCCTGTGTGTATAAGCATATAGAACATGAACAGGCCAAATATACACTCACCGGTCACTTCATTAGGTACCTGCTAGTACCGGCTGTGGTCTTTTGCTGCTGTAGCCCATCTGCTTCAAGGTTTGATGTGCTGTGCGTTCAGAGATGCTCTTCTGCATACCTCGGTTGCAACGAGTGGTTATTTGAGTTACTGCTTACTGCCTTTCTATCAGCTCGAACCAGTCTGGCCATTCTCCTCTGACCTCTGCCCTCTGCCATCAACAAGGCATTTTCACCCAGAGAACTGCCGCTCACTGGATATTTTCTCTTTTTCGCACCATTCTCTGTAAACCCTAGAGATGGTTGTGCGTGAAAATCCCAGCAGTTTCTGAAATAGCCTACTCAAACCAGCCCGTCTGGCACCAACAACCATGCCATGTTCAATGTCACTTAAATCACCTTTCTTCCCCATTCTGGTTGAACTTCAGCAGATCATCTTGACCATGTCTACATGCCTAAATGCATTGAGTTGCTGCCACGTGATTGGCTGATTAGATATTTGCGTTAACGAGCAGTTGAACAGGTGTACCTAATGAGCAGTTGAACAGGTGTACCTAATGAAGTGGCTGGTGAGTGTATATGTGGATGGGTTTGTAAGAGTCAATATTGATTGAATAGGCCTGAATATGTGGAATTTGTATCGGTATGTATTTAGCTGCCTAGCCTTTCTGCTGTGTGGATGATTGTATGTTTCTTGGTATAAATGTTCGCAAATGTGAATGTTACATGCTGCGAGGGAAATGTCCCCATGGGGATAATGAAGTATTGTATGAATGTATGTACAATATTTATTTTACATGCAGTATTTATTGTAAATAGCAAATATACAATATATAAACTAGTACATTTAGTAAAGTTTACTTGACAACCAAATATAAAGATATGTTTTCTGGAGGAATATGCATTCTGTAGGTATTCAGCACTAGTAGTTATAATTATGATTGAGTCATGTTTTAAAATGTAATGTTTTAATGGGGTGTTGCGGACAGTTCATGCGTAGTAATTGTTTGTATGTGGGTACATAGAGAACAGGGCGAGGTAACATGAATGTAGAAATGTGGCGTTTGCTGATATGAATGTTTCCTACAGTAGCCAAGTGAAGAAATGTAGCTAGAAGAAACACCACAGTGGTCAGCCTGTGTAACTTTTTAAGTTGTCCGTTGAAATGGAATCAGAATGTACCGAAATTAATGTTTTTAAGGGCTGAGTGTCTGTGGCTGTTGTAGTTATTTCCATGGGTATCCCTGAAAAGTGCCAAGCGCTCGGTGCTGTATAGGTATGGAGCATGCCGCTCCACCAAGGCGTAACTTGGTTGCAAGTTGCAATGGTTGCAATGACTAGGTGCATTAGGTCTACTATCATCCCAAATAAGCAAAAGCAAGAAAAACTAATTACATTTGTGCAGTAAGCGGAACCACTCCAGCTAAACACACCCACCCTTTCATTTTTTAGTTACATTCTTATAAATAGCTATAGCAGTAGCTCTAATGCTTCCGTGTGTGGCCTAAGGGAGACACATTATGACAGCATGTTCATGTTCAAACATTTCAAACTGTTCCACTATTTCAAACTATTCCAGCACTGACCTTCGAACTGAAGTAGAAGTGACGTCACATTTCGATCTCTACACTGCCAATAGGGAGTCAGTGACGCAGCGAGTCTTCCAGCCCCTCGGTAAGAGACATTCGCGGTTCTTGGTCGGACCTCAGGGTTTGACCAATATGATGGTTAAGCTAGTAAATCAATGTAGGAAGCAATTGTTCAGCAATTTGCCAATCCATTGAATTCAACTATAAAACGTAGTCTACAATAACTGCCTAAGAGGCTTCTGCATAAGGCAAGGCGCAACAGGCCACTCACTTGATCAGGCAAGATATAATAAATAGAAATAAAATTGTACATTTTCCCCAAAACTGCTGGACCAATGAGAAAAAAGAAAAAGTTTGCGAAACTGTTGGGTTTGCTGTTGATTTGCTGTCAAAGTAGCTTGTTTCAAAGGGCAGCAGTAGGCCACCCTTGCTGTCAGAATGCACGATAGAGAATGTTTCAGGTATTATCCTGTGCTTTAGCCACAAAGGAGGTATAATAAAGTTAATATGGCTTCAGCTCCTCGCCCCTTCCACCCTCTCCATTTCATATGTAACACTGTATGGGTAAATGTCATGTCATGCACCACTAAGTGCATTGCCATACACTGTCTGTACATTTTCATATTTGTCTTTCAAAATAATTGATTTCTTGGCCAAGAGAACAATTGAACTAGCCTGTTCAGTAATCCGTGGTTGAGACCACGGCGTTCAATCAATGTTGAGAAAACCTGGATATAAGAGACCTAATCGGCTTATATCCATCATACATTCACATTCAAAGTTTGTGGAGGAAAATATTAAGTTAGTGTGTGTTTAGCTGAAATTCCCAAACCACTGAAAGCTTTTGCTTTTCTAATGCATTTGAAGGAATCCTGATAATCCGATTGTTATGAACTACAGAAAATAAAAATTTTACTTTATGAGCTGAATCAGTTTCACAAATTTAACTAGGGAAGCGTTGCCTAAGTCACACACAATATGGATATAAACAATGACAAATTTTGATGATAAAAAGTCTCATCCACACACATTTTCTTCATATGTATACCTATAACTGAGACAAGACTGATGCTTAGCAGAGTATGTTCTTTAAGGGAACCTAACTGAAAGGTAGACTATTCCTTTCAGATTAGTCTTTTCGGCCTTTCCGTAGTCCCTCATCATGTTTTTTGGGTCACAGCCTAATAAACACCACATGCTGGAGGAGAATTGGAATGGATATTGTGCTTCCCTCAAAGTTTTCCAAATGACTGAAACCAAAATATCAGGCGTGACCGTCTCTGTATGACTACCCTTTTAATTGGCAAGGAGCGAGCAGCTCCTCTCCAGACGCAGAAAAGGAATAATCAATGTTCACATCGACACTACAGAGCTTGAAAGGACAACAGAACTCAAGGTAAGAAAGCGCATAGAGCATAACACTTTGGCCGTGGGGAGCTTCCCAGTGCATTTTGCCTTGAATAAATGATTGCTTGAGGAGGTATGAAGGTATGGGAGCAGCACATCCATCCATGAGGTAGTTATATATCATAAATGTTATGCTGGTAATTCAGTGTCCAAAAAAGGAGACAAACATAAGAGCAAAGAATGTAATTATTTGGCCTAAAAGGGCCATAAATAAAACTTTATTCTCTCAGTATATTAACAAGCCACAAGGAGCTGTGGCCTACCACAGCACTTGAAATTTCTCATTCAGTTGCAGTCCTCAGGTCTGGTATAGACCCACTCTATATACTTAAAGCCATTGATGAATCTCAAGGTTTTATTTCTTCTCGTCCTTAAGGAAAGAAAAACATGATAATACTGTAACAGGTGAGAGGCTGAGCAGCAGTGGAATCCTTTCACTAGGAAAGGGGGGTGTGTTGGTGCGGGGGAGGGGGGGGGGGGGGTTGTTGGTGATGGTGGGTGTGGTGGTGGAGGTGGGGTTAAACCAAACAAACAACCAACCAAATGGGGAAAAAACTTCAACCTCGGTTAAACAAAGCTGGAGCAGCATGCGCCGAACTTCAAATCACTGCAGTTGCCATTTTGATTTTCTTTTTCTTTTTTTTTTTTGTTGCCCCTGTCCAGTCCCGTCCCTCTGTTGCAGTTGCTTTTAAAACATAACTGAAAGTGGAATAACATCATAATAGTAAAACCTATAGCAGCAAAGTAACACACAAAAAAAAAAAAAAAACCAGTAACAGAGATATAGCAACCCCTGGTTTAAGGAAGGCATGGGTTAAAATTGATTCTGTAGATGAACGCCCAGGTGATGGGGTATGGCGTTGGGTTGGGGCGGGGGGCGGGGGGTGGGTGGTGAGGGGTTGGGTTGGCGCACAGCTCATCTCCCGTCAGCAGGTGTCCGGCTCAGGGAGGTCATGACACGGCTGAAGCGCTCGCACAGTTCCAGGGTTGAATACGAGGGCAGCTTGGGCGGGTCATGGAAGCTTTTGATCTCGGTCGAGCAGTCAAGCAGCTTGGGAAGGAAGTCAGTCAGCTTCTCCTGGAGGTGGGCTGCGGGGGGAGGGCACAATAGACGCTATGTGAGGAGTTCTGTTCATTGTGGTCGCGCACTTATTTGCGTCAGGCATTCTTATCCAGAGCGATCAACAAAACTACTGTGGCTCAATGTATTAAATACATATGACACAGGAACGTCAGTACAGAACAACCAATTGCAGTATTTATGTACCATTCTGAAACACAATCCTAAAATAAAAAACACAGCTGTAAAAAAGTACCTAGCTGCGGTTTTTAAGAGAAACATACTTCCATGTGTACTACATGCTCAAGGGAGAGTACAGCCTTAAAAAATCAATCATAAGTTTGAAATGACGATAAATAATAATAAAGATATTAACTTGAAACTCACAGGGACTACACACATTTCTTTTTTTGGGGGGTGGGGATTTATGAAAGTACATTTCTGATAGTGGGCCAAACGTTATCCCTACGTAATTTTTCCGAGTGGGCTAATGTTAAGTTTGCTGACAAGCAACCAAAATCAAAGGGCCTCCAACCAGCAGCAACGCGCGCACAGAAAATTACTAAAGGATCCGACATTCAGCCCATTCCAGCACAACCAGTAACGCACGCGGACTCTGAAGGTGATCACTGCCCACCATATCCACCAATATGCATCACTGAACCAAACAGGTCACGGTCATAGGGTAATAATTACTTGGAAAAACTATATTAAATAATCAAATTTCACTTGAAGGGGAACTCCAAAAATCATTATGTAATTTGATCTTCATATGAATTTAATTTGTAAAGTGTATGACAGTTACAAGAGTTTTGCCAACAAACAAAGTGACCATCCCAAACTATGACATCATCAAGGTACAATGCCTCCCCCCTTTCTGCCACTACTGAGAATGGATTCACAAAATTTAGTCAAAGCTGAAACAAAAGACAAAAGTTTTTTAAACGTTGTGATTGTAAACCTGAAATACAAAAACATAACTAATAAAAGTGGCTTAGATTTATATTTTGTGCTCTCACAATCAAAGAACTTTACTGGAATGAGTGGGAAACTCTTCTCAACCTCCACCAATGTGTTAGCATCCACCTGGGTATGATTAGGTGCAGGTTGAGAGAGCTAGGCTGGGAATTTAGCCAGGATGCCAGGAACACTCTACTCTTTACAATAAGCGTTGTAGGATCTTTAATGACCACAGAGTTCAGCATCTCTTCTGATACGCAGCATCGCCTACAGCACGGTGTCTCCATCAGTGCACTGGGACATTGGGGTTTATCTGACCACAGGGAAGATCGCCCCCTACTGGCCCACCAACACTGCTTTCAGCAGCAACTCAGTTCCCCCAGGAGTTCTCCCATCCAAGTACTAACCAAGCACACACCTGCTTAGCTTCAGCTAGTCAGCACGGGAAGGGCACATGGTGGCACGGCTGCTGGCAACTTTTACCTTCCACTTAAAATAAACACCTCAATTCACTTCAACAGGAAGAGGAAAAAGTATCTTTTCCCAGGAATGTCGTTACTTCAAACAGTCTGTGGCAGACATGGGAAAAAAATGTTTTTGGTGGAGTTCCATTTAATGATGGAATGATTAGACTATGGGTTCAAAATGCCGAATAGGATAGAGCTCCTAGAAACAATGTGAAGTTGGATCGGGTGTGGTGACCTTCCACCTGGTGTTTTTGGACATTCAGGTTTTTGTAAAACCTGTATGTTTGAGCATAGGTTCGCACATTTTTCTTTTGTTCCATCTCAGTTCGTCATAGCTACATTCTACGTGCAGGTTCCTTTCCATTTATAATGCGACTAAGAATGATTTAAGTACCAATAAAGCCACAAAGACACCAAATGAAGGTATTACGAAGTGATAAGAAAGTGAAAGTATCAAACTTCATAATGGGTGGAGCCATAATGAGCTGTCAATTTGTGCCTTATAACCAATTAAGAGCCCATGCTCTCTACACCATGTTTGGTTCTAATCACTTGATCACTAAAAGCATACAGCAGCTTCACTGATTTTTATGTCTCACTCTCCCACCGCTAGTTAGCGGTAGCTCTCTGCTCACTCCCGACTGGTACTTACGCTCCATCTCCTGCCCCAGGTAGGAGCACCAGCGGTTCCTCATGTCCTCCACTGCCACCAAGTCCTTCTCCTCCGATTCGTCCACCAGAAGCAGGGGGATGCAGGGCACCACCAGCTCATTCATGATGTTCAGACCGCTGTTCACCTCCGGCTCCTCCCCGGACTCAAACAAGGCCGTCGCATGCTCGTTCAGTTTCTGCAGGGGACAAAGAGCAGCACCAACCCTAATGCTTAATGGAAAACCAGCCATGCGGTGCCCTTATCTTAAATTTACTGTCTTCATTATGGAGGAGATCTTTATTAGGTGAAGCCCCGTGCATGCAGCACCTTAGCTAACCTTCAGTGGATTTTTGGGAACGATGTTCGGAAGGGAAGAAAGTTCCTCACGCATTAAAAGTGTAAGTGTTATTGATACGTTCCATTAAAACAGACCAAAAAGTAAATACTGTGGCTTAAAAAGAAGTCAAAGTGCCTGCTGAAGATGTAAAGGGACTGCCTGGAACCTCGAGCCAAGGTCGAGCCAGGACAGCGAAAGCTTTCTCAATAATGTGTTTACACTTACGGCACTGCCTGTTTCCTACTCCAAGTCTGGTGATTACAGTACGAGCACGCTGCCAGCACGGGGTGACTGAGTGCATGAGCGCGAGCTAAAAGACCAGGGATTTCAGCACAGCCGTAGATTTTAAAAAGATTTGAAGTGCAGCTGGGCCTGTGTCCTTTTCCAGTGTGGGAGTGGTTTTAAAATGTCCTGCCAGCAGGTACTACGTGAGCGAGGCTCTGTACTTGACAACGGAGGATTAGTTTCTTAATGTTTTCAAACAACTGTGCCAAAGTCTCGAAGGCAGGCATACTATTGTGGGCTGAAGTACCTTAATGCACAAAATCAGAACAATGAAAGAAAAAAACAATGCAAATATTTACATGCTTCCCCTAAATTATGTCACGTATGTAGTACCGTTTCCTATGCATTGCAGTGTGTAAAATGGGTTGCATCAATCAGATGTGATAGGAAAACGTCTACAAATTTCTTGTGGGTCTTTGTCACCGATGTTTTGTTAATGGCTACAGAACAGGTGACAGGAAGTCCATTGTGGCTTGACAAAATGGGATTGGCCCCGCTCCTCTGAATGCGGTACGCTGCGAGTCGATGGGCTGGAGTGCGCCACTCACCAACAGGCACTCTCTCCTGTAATGGCCTATCAGCTCCTCGTCATGGCCACGGTAAGGGCCTTTGGAGAGCAGCTCTCTGTTGTACTGATAGGAGTAGATCAGGTACATCAAAGCTTCCACATAGCTGGGGGGCGGGGGGGGGAGGAGAGAGGGAGGAACAGACATTAATCAAACAGCGCCTAAAATGTGTATATTCTTTCATTAAACTCTCAGCCCTTAAAAAAAAAAAAGACCAGGGCTCCTTTCTCTTGTAATGACACACAAGTGCCATAATCAACATTCCCCAAAAAGGAAAATAAGAGAAGGCCTTTCCAATGCACACAAACAGATCCAGCGTTCAGAAAGGAGAAATCTACAAGGCAAAGGGTGACAAAAATGGACAAGAGGAACGGATCTTGGTAGAACTGACTGCTGGGGGAAACTGATCAAGGCCTTCACACCAAATAATTCTTACAGTGCTTCTCAAGGGAGGAGGATATAAGGGCACTGAAGATGACAGCTATTGATCCGTAGCCTTGACCAATTATTTTTTTAAACTCAAAACTGGGAATATAGGGTGGATAAAACATGCTTCCTCTCTCCAGTGTCACATTTAATTCAGCACAAGCAGCAATCCTAATAAGAACGTTGCAGGCAGTAACTGTTAATTATGAATCAACACAGCACAGCAAATTCAACACATAAAAAGTAAACTGTCAAAGACACAGGTTAGAAGAACAACAGAACATAGGTTTTTCCAGTGCAATTGAAATTTGAAAGCACAGAAATTCTGCAGTGAGTCTTCCAAGCCTGAAGATGGCAGCGGACTGTTACTTTCCTGCTTATTCAGAGTAAAAAAAGCATGCAGGCATTTATGACGATACATTGTAAAAAATAAAAAATAAAATAAATAAATAAAAACAATTTGTGAAGACCCTGAATACCAACTGCAGCTTTCCATGAGGGAATAGAATGTTTTTCCAAGATGTTTGAGAAAATCAGACCACCCAGTACAGCCCATTATGAAAATCCCCACTCGGGCCAAAATCTCTCATGCACTGAGATGACCTGAAACAAATGGAATCAGAGCCATTTTAAAGTATGTGCTGCCCTCTGTCGCCAGATGAGGGGATTACAGTTTGGCAGAACAAACGATGCTGTAAATTTAATTTGAGAAAAATGTGGAATGTGACAACTGACCCATGCAAAATAGTTCTGGTGAACCATCCATCCATTATCTATACTTGCTTATCCTGGTCAGGGTCGCAGGGGGTACTGGAGCCTATCCCAGCGTGCATTGGCCGAGAGGCAGGAATATACCCTGGACAGGTCGGTTCTGGTGAACCATTTTACTTCAACAGCTGTAGATGTGCTTCTGGCAGCCTGCTGAGAGCTCTCACCTCCTCTTTTGAAAAAGTTCCAGGCCAATCATCAGGAAGATGGTCGTCTCCCGGAAATTCCGGTATTCCTGGTGCCACATCTAGGACAGCAAGACGTATAAATGAAAACATCAGTCTATACCGCAATAAGTAAAACGATCAATCAATCATACTTCATATTTAAATAGCACATTTCATACACCATTGTGAAACACAAAGTGCTCCACAATGAATTGAATGAGTTTGTTTTTAAAACCATCCAAGGACTGAACAGCCCTCAGGCCCTCTGGCAGACAGTTTCAAAGGCTGGGCAATAGATTAAATGATGCCCTGCCAAAGGTCTGAGTCTAGCTGTGACTAATGGGTTACTGCCAGAGGATCTGAGGGCCCTGTTAGGCACATACCCCAAAACCAAGTCAGACAGGTAGGGGGGTGGGTGCTAGGCCATGAAGAGACTTCTAAACTATAAGAAGAATTTTTTTTATCAATCCTAAAACGAATAGGTAGCCAATGAAGCGCTTTTAAAACAGGAGTTGTGCGTGCTCTTGTTTTGGTTTTAGTCAATAAACAAGCAACATAGTTTGGGACTAATGCAAGTGATTGATAATAGATAATGACAAACCAGAAAAAAGGGCATTACAGTAGTCAAGTCTGCTCATAATAAAAACATGTATTAGCTTCTCAGCACTTCCCTGTGTTAAAAATGGATGTACCTTAAGAATGGATTTATGATGATAAAAATAAAAAAGTATTTGTGCTGAATGTGTGTCTCAAAGGCGTAGACTGCTCACGCGTAACCAAATGTTAAACATTGTCTGTTCTTATGTTAAATGTACTGCTGTAGTGCTTGTAATCTATTCCTGTTTACTTGGCCAGGTCTCTCTTGAAAAAGATTTCTAAACTCAATGAGAATAACATGGTTAAATAAAGCTTAAAATACAATTAATTAAAAATAATTAAATCACAATGCAACTGTAAACGGTATTCTTGGAGAAATTAAACCTAAATGTTGCCACCATCCAGGATAATGATGGGCATGACTCACAATCTGAAGTGTTGCTAAAAACATTTAAATGGATTCAGTGAAACAATACCTATGATTAAACAAAATACAACTTGGATGCAGCAAATGTATTGAGTGCTGCTTCAACCTACATTCCACAAACGAACTACTCTGATGAACATGGTCATAGGTCTGTAGTATGAAGACTTAGTTCCGTGGTTTCCTTCTAAATTCTCACATCTTTGCCGCAGAGGGTAAGCAAGTAAACGAACATATCCATATTTAAAATATTAAAAAAAAAAACATCTAAGTACTGAAACAATGTATTGCTCTTGGGAACAGTAGGAAAGAGGAAGTGCTGACCTCATATTCTTCCATGTTCACTTCATCTGGCTTTATAAGGTCTAGTTTCGCACGTGCAACTTTCATGATGTTCTTACATCTGCAAGAAAAAGGCATTAGGACAGGCATTTGGTGACAGAAAGACGAAATGAAAGAGGGAGAAACTGCTAGTGCGGTAAGCTTGAGCAGTGTGCCGAGGAGTAAGCTTTGACCTCGGGCAACAAGTTATCCTTAATCACTAAAAGGAAAACGAAACCAGTTCTGCGGAAGTTCCAATTTAGGCCACACTGGCACATAAATCTAATTATGTTCCTAAAAATAGAAAGGATAGGAATGAATACACTTATGAATATGGATTACGATTACAGCCCACCTGCTTGTCCCACTCTGTCTGGGTGAGGCAGGGTTTTCTTTTTGTTAGCTAGAAAGGCAAAAACGTGTATGCATTTTCTCTCCGGAGATCATGAGATTTGCAACTGAACAGTGCGAAAAAGTGTGTGTGTGTGTGTGTGTGTGTGTGTGTGTGTGTGGGGGGGGGGGGGGGGTGGTCAGGGGGGACCCCATTGTTCAGCCAATGGGAGCACTAGGATCAGGAAGCTCGGAACAGAAGCGCAATGGAAGAAAGACGCGTTGAAGAAGAGAGGGGTTACTGCTGAAACATCAGTGACTTAACCGCAGACCTCAAGACGTAACGGGAAGCGATTACACATTTGCATTGCCTCACACCAGGCACCCACTTGTATTTATACAATGTAGTAAACATGACTGAAGCCTTGGTGATGTGCAGGGAAAAGAGAAAGAGCAAACAAACAAAAAACAGAAACAGAAAATGACCAACTTTTCCAATGAGTGTCAGCATTTAAAGGATAATCCACAACCTGTAATGGGCATTAAGTCTCATACTCAATTTAGTACTGAAACTGCTTAGCTCGACGATGCCTATGGTCAGGCTAAGACAGCTTCTAGAAGCATAATAGGGAGTCTATGGATTTGTGTCTTCTGTTGGGAATTTTGCTGCCATAAGCTGATTTCTATACCAGCTAAATCTAGACTAATGGTGATGCTGACCAGAAATGAGCACTACACACTGGAAATCCACTGTATTCTCATCATGTTTTCAAGTTGACTCATTTCATGACAACTGTATGGGTTTGCTTCAGCCTTGAAACATGGCAAAGCACAATTTCAGTTCAAATTCCCTGCAACAACAGTGACGCCAGCCGTCACAGTGCTGAGCAAGTAAGGGGGTTTACACAAATATTTTACAATGTATGACAGAAGCTTGCAGGGATAGTGGCTTCTGACAAAGACAAAGGAAATTTAAGACATGCACAAGTGAAAACTAGAGAGTCTCATGGAAAGGGATGGAAGTGTTACTTGAATACAAAAATGTTAGCTGCGGTCACAGAAACACACGCTCATCGTCCGTACCGTTCATCAAAGCCCAGGTTGCGATCGGCAAACTGCATGAGCAGAGTCCTCTCCAGGATCTTCTTGGGAGCCTGGTTCTGGATGAAGTAGACGATCACATGCTGCAGCCGGTGGTCATTCTCAGGGGCAGTGTCCTCCTGAGCGAATCGCAGCAGGCGAGCGTACTCCACCTTGATAGCCTGTGGAAAGAAGGGGGAGGCACACTGTCAGCCGGCAGGCCTGTGCCTCATCCGCCCCAGAAGGGGGCAGTAGTCTGCAGAGGGCAGGCACGCTTCATGCCCGTGGCGGGTTAGAGGAAACCACAAGATGCATTCAAGCACGCCCCAATGAGAATCGCCATGGTCAGCGGGGTTGATGCACGTTTATCTTCCCTGTAGTACATGCACATCGCTTTACATTCAGGCCTCCATCTACACCATCGTTTTTTTTACAGTTGTAATTTTTTGGCTGGACCGCAACAGCGGGGCCAGCCCTACAAACGCGAATGTCTGTGACTGAGTGAGTGACTGAGTGAGTGATGAAGTTACACCATTGGTCGGCCGGATCACGTGTGTTAGGTCCAGCCATATACTAGGTTTTGACCTGGTCTTGTTTAGGAACAACCAGGAACTATAAAACTTTTTTTAAACATGGTGTAGCAGAGTTGCCGAGAGCCAGAAAAGAATCTAGTAGCTGCCACCACACTGCTCTCAGTGTGTGATCTAAAATTGTCTTGCGAACACACTACCAACTAACTGGCTTTTACTTTCTGTCCATGAACCCCAAGTGTTTCCCATGAGGCCAGAGAGGAACTGAAAGGCTAGAGAAAAGTAATATAAAAGTGTGAAGAAGCAGAAGTGCTGAATTATTATTATTTTTTTTTTTACAAAAAGAGAAAATGATGAATTGGCTAATACGGGGTTGCTTCATGTTGAATGCAACTAATTAAATCTGAGGAGGGAAAGTTTGCATCTCACTGTAAATGAATGGCTTTCACACTGTAAGTTGTCTTAGAAATGCTAACTTTCCTAGCGTATTGGCGAGAGTCAATATTGCGAGGTTCTTCCACCACTTGTATATCAAAATACATTCATCAACTTTTAAACACAAAATATTTTCAACAGAAAATATACAACAATTTAGCAACTACAGTGACATTAATTTCAGGAAAACACTACAAAAAACCAGCCAAAAATATAAACATGCAGTGTCACACAAAGCCTGCCAACATTATCTGTATTGCAGATACGAACTAATAACTTCAGACAACCAACGCAGAGCCTTGAACACAGTTTCTGTGTTAAAAGGACTGATTGATCAATTTCTTCATTCTTCTCTCCAAACCAAATACAAGGATGCACCATACAGTATTAGCACATCCAAGTGTCAACTTTGAACCTTCACAATCCTACATCAGACTGTATCAGACAGTGGTTGGAAGATGTCAGAGATAGTTCTTTTCCCTTCTCTTCCCAATACTGGATTTTAAAGGAAAACGGGAAGAAGGGAGAACAACAAAGAAGATAAAACGATGAGCTGAGAAGCAGGAGGCATGCATAAGTAGGAACATGGGAAGATGAACGGGAAGCATGCAGAGGATATAAAAAAAAATGGATGGGGCAGGAGGGAGGAGTGCGAGGGGATGTACCTTGAAGAAGGCCGCCTCGGGGCCACTCTTTTCGTACACACTCCCGGCTTTGCCAATGGCCAGTATAATACCCTGCATGTTTGGGGTCAGCATTGCCTGCCCAGAGAGGGAAGCCAGTTACTACATCACTGGGAGTTCACTTCCTGTCCTGTGCTCTAATGAAAAGGCCGTTCAAGCCCTTCTTGTGCTAGCAACCGACGACAGACTCACGCAGTGACACGCCGTGCTGTGGCGGCTCCCTTGGCCTGAGGAACAGGCCAGGGGCTCGTCTCCTGGGACGAGCGCAACAGGAAACCCAAAAAGGAACGGCCTGTTCCCTAGCCCAGAGCTTTGCTTACATCTGAATACTGATGACATGCAAGACTCAGCCTACGAGTTGTGTTCAAATGCACAACATCAAGGTCTTAAACTTGACTGCGATTACACAACACGCTTCACATCAGAGTTCAGCCCTCAGGACAAGGCAGTTGGGAAATAAATCAGGTTTATTTCAACAAATGAATTAAGAAGTTTTACGAGTTTTCACTTTCAGGAGTAGAGAAAAGCTCAGAAAACCGAACGGGTCACCAAAAGTGGGCACCCACATTCCCCTTCATACAGTAATCAAATCCCTGAGCGAGGGTTGGGGGGGGAATGGGGTTCTCAGTACCCTCCACCAGACCGGCACACTACCTCGTCATCGTACCCCCCCTCCTCTGTCTCTATGATGAAGGTGCCAACATGGGGGATGGCCACCTCAACCATGCGGTGAGCAGAGGGGGGCGGGGGAGTGGCCGCCTCTGCCTGGTGATCAGGGGGAGGGGTTTGGCGAGGGTTTGACACGCCTGTGGGGTCAGGGGAAGAGGATGTGGGTGTGCCATCGCAAGCGGGCTGTAGAAAGAGACACACAGACAAGGAGAGGGGGCGGAGCAGGAAAATGGGTGAACTTAAGGCAGGAGGGTATGAGAAAGAAATGGAAACAAGCTGAACGTTAAGTACAACTATCACCCTTTCACAGGAACTGTGCAAAACAGGTCTATCCTGGAAATTAGAAAGTAGTCTTCGATTTAATAATGAGCCCCATTTGCACGCACTTTTGCACTGAATAATATGATAAAAAGATAAGATTCACTTCTGGCAAGCATTGTAGATCATTTGGAATCAAACGTCAATAGTATTGGAAATGACACATTAAAAAGACATGATTGTTTTAGGTGGAGTTTTTCCTTAGGCTAAGGATTTTATTTAACCACCATACAGAACCAGGGGCAGAGGTTTTCCCTTTAGGTTTTGCAGTTAAAGAAATTTAAAAAGTACTGCACTGTCATCAATATCTGCAGCATTTGTGGCAGGAGGCTGCATTTCATGACGATTGTAAAGGATGGGAATTCTGTCAGATCAAATGAAGAAAACAAATTAAACTGATGGAACAAGCTAAAGTGTCTGCCCTCCTGAAAACTCAGACCACTGTTGCCTTTCAATTGGCTTGTTAGCAGTTGTATACAGCAGGTGCATTCCGTTTTCAAAATATACAGTTTAAATATCAATCCCGTATTAATTCATGAATTGAACTGATTGATGAATCTATCGATTCAGTATAAACACCTGGTTTAAAGTTAAAGTTGGTGCAGTGCACCATGTGGTATTTGAAACTTGTGGGATTTGGAATAAAATGTGAATCTGAGTAAAATTTCTGCAGAGTGTTCATCATAGGCTGCAGACATTTTAGACAAACAAGCAAAAAATACCAAATGTTTTCACCAGGAACCTTGGCTGACTTTGCTTTCATACAACGTAGCCAGGGCTCGGCAGTACCAGTTTTCCCACTCGTGTTTGCAAAGCAAGTGGTTTCTTGTCTTATGGGCTTGGTCTGTTTATTCAGGGATCCTCACTCAACCTATTGCAGTGAATTGAGGATCGGCGGTCCTACTATGAGGAGTTAAATGAGTCTGAAAGCCAATGAAATGGGAGGCGATGTTACAGCAGAAATGTGACCTTTTCCAAAAACAAACATACAGGTACATGAGCATAATCCTGACACACCAGACACTTTTCAGGAATTTTCCTAAATAAATGAATAAATAAATAGTGTTAGAGGCTTGCACGTGTGATATCAGGAAACAGGGGATACATGCGCTCCCCACCCCCCCCCCCCCCCAAACCTGAGGCCTGAGATCGACACCCTTTCATGGGAAAAGTGTGCATGTACGAGCGGGTTCTCCCTCCTGAAGAGGAGAGAGTGGCTGCGGAAAGGCACTGCTCTTACCGCGGCTAGCAGGGCCTCCGGGCTCCTCTCCTCCTCCTGCTCGGCTGCAGCCTTGGAGATGGCCCTCTCCATGTCCTCCTTCAGGTGTTTGGAGTCGTCGGTGGGGGAGGGCTGCTCCATGTACTCCGGCTCCTGCTGAGGGGCTGGGAGGGGCAGAGATGGAGCAGTTTACTCTACACACAAGCACATGTACACAGTCAACCACACACGCACATACACACACTGCCTGTGACATTCCCTCGCGCATGCACGCATAAAATCACCAAAATACAGTAAATGCCCAATTTTACAATTAAACAATCACAAAGCACTAAATAAATGTGTGCTTTCCAGAGCCAAAATATAAAAACATATCATAAACAGAACTCTCTAAGATGACAGCTGTGGAAAAATACAAGGGTAAAAATTGTACTATGACTGACCTGTGCTCTCTTGGGGGGCGGGCTCAGTGCTCATTGGCTGACAGGATGACGCTGCGGCTGTGGCCGGAAGCTTCTCGTGCTGAGCCTTGCGGGCCTGCAGGGCGTCCCACTCCTCCAGCTCCTTCTCAAACAGCTGGTTGTCCTCCTTCACGTACTCCTTCAGGTCCGGAGGGAGCTTGTCCAGACCGCTCAGCATTTGCCCCGTCTCCTTGTCGAATTCCTCTGGACACACACGGCCACAAAATGCATTGAAGCTCTGCTGCCAGCTCTTTTTGCCTAACCTCACTGACCCTAACCCCTTCTGGTTTTAGTACTAACATAAGCTTGTGAGAACAAACATTTTGATCCATTTGGGCCTTGGTCAAGTCATTTTTAATCTCACCTAATGATCTTGCCAGAGCAAAAACAAATAGAACAACCCTTATAACAGTGCTGTAACTGACAGTGATGTTAGCAGTTAGTAAGAGCAATACAACATCAGTGTAAAATTAGTTCACTGCAATTGTGATGCTATAATACAATTGCAATTGTGATTACCATTCCTACTGAAAAGTGCCATGGGGTCTACAGCTGAGTCAGGACCTCAACTGAAAATCTTCCCTCTGACCCAAACAAATCCTGAGAGGTCCAGAGAGAAGAACAGTGGCAACTACTGGCCCATCAACACCTCTTCCAGCAGAAACTTAGTTTGGACATGAGAAGGGTACAGGGTGGCATGGCTGCAGTAGGATAGTCGCAACTGTTAATATCATTAACAACAATAGCAATGTTAACGCTTTGCATTAGCATTACAATTGCTAATGCTAAGTCAGCCAATTTTCCACTCTTGCTAGGGCTCAGGGGGTGTGACACCTCACCTTCTATTAAGAAGGGCTTTTTGTCATTGATGTACATGAGGCAGTAGGCACTAGCATTCCTGTAGCCCCCAAAAGAGTCGCGCATCAGCTCCTCCCATGACGACTTGGTGACGGCGATATCGTTGTACTTCATCCAGCGACGGTGGTGTGGGTTGTAGATGTAGGCCCAGTAGTGTCCGGCATTGGCCTGGCCCTCGTGGACCAAGACCGCGTGCAGCCGGTATGGGACCTGAAAAAGCAGCACAGCCAAGCCCAGCAGGCTTGCTCAGGCCTCGCAAAGATACTGACAACTACGTACACAAAACATGTTACTATTAATGCATCAATATATATTTTAATATTACAAATAATTTATGTATTTAGCTGATATTTGTTGTCTCAACAATGCAGTGAAAGGACTTGTACATTTGATAGAAGAAAATATACAACCCATTTATATGTGGATTTTTAACTCACCTGCATCATTGTCTTGTCAGAGTACATGAGCTCAATGGTCCTGTGAATTCTGGAGATGCTTGCCTGCAGGTCTGGAAGTGAAGACAGCAAGAGAAATAAAATAAGCTCACAGGAGAGACTGTGGGAGGAGAAGAATGAGCGCAGAGGAAAGTCTGCCTCCGGGAGGAGGAGAATGAACACACAGGAGAGACTGTGTGTGGGAGGAGAATGAGCTCACAGGAGAGACTGTGTGTGGGAGGAGGAGAATGAGCTCACAGGAGAGACTGTGTGTGGGAGGAGGAGAATGAGCTCACAGGAGAGACTGTGTGGGAGAAGAATGAGCACACAGGAGAGACTGTGTGTGGGAAGAAGAGAATGAGCTCACAGGAGAGACTGTGTGGGAGAAGAATGAACACACAGGAGAGACTGTGTGTGGGAGGAGGAGAATGAGCTCACACTCACAGGAGAGACTGTGTGTGGGAGGAAGAGAATGAGCTCACAGTAGAGACTATGTGGGAGGAGGAGAATGAGCTCATAGGAGAGACTGTATGTGGGAGGAGGAGAATGAGCTCATAGGAGAGACTGTATGTGGGAGGAGGAGAATGAGCTCACAGGAGAGACTGTGTGTGGGAGGAGGAGAATGAGCTCACAGGAGAGACAGTGTGTGGGAGGAGGAGAATGAGCTCACAGGAGAGACTGAGTGGGAGGAGAATGAGCACACAGGAGAGACTGTGTGTGGGAGGAGGAGAATGAGCACACAGGAGAGACTGTGTGTGGGAGGAGGAGAATGAGCTCACAGGAGAGACTGTGTGTGGGAGAAGGAGAATGAGCTCACAGGAGAGACTGTGTGGGAGGAGGAGAATGAGCTCACAGGAGAGACTGTGTGTGGGAGGAGGAGAATGAGCGCACAGGAGAGACTGTGTGTGGGAGGAGGAGAATGAGCTCACAGGAGAGACTGTATGGGAGGAGGAGAATGAGCACACAGGAGAGACTGTGTGTGGGAGGAGAATGAGCTCACAGGAGAGACTGTGTGTGGGAGGAGGGGAATGAGCTCACAGGAGACACTGTGTGTGGGAGGAGGAGAGTGAGCTCACAGGAGAGACTGTGTGTGGGAGGAGGAGAATGAGCACACAGGAGACACTGTGTGTGGGAGGAAGAGAATGAGCTCACACTCACAGGAGAGACAGTGTGTGGGAGGAGGAGAATGAGCACACAGGAAAGACTGTGTGTGGGAGGAGGAGAATGAGCTCACAGGAGAGACTGTGTGTGGGAGGAGAATGAGCTCACAGGAGAGACTGTGTGTGGGAGGAGGAGAATGAGCACACAGGAAAGACTGTGTGTGGGAGGAGGAGAATGAGCTCACAGGAGAGACTGTGTGTGGGAGGAGGAGAATGAGCTCACAGGAGACACTGTGTGTGGGAGGAAGAGAATGAGCTCACACTCACAGGACAGACTGTGTGTGGGAGGAGGAGAATTAGCACACAGGAGAGACTGTGTGTGGTAGGAGGAGAATGAGCTCACAGGAGAGACTGTGTGTGGGAGGAGGAGAATGAGCACACAGGAGACACTGTGTGTGGGAGGAAGAGAATGAGCTCACACTCACAGGAGAGACTGTGTGTGGGAGGAGGAGAATGAGCACACAGGAGAGACAGTGTGTGGGAGGAGGAGAATGAGCTCACAGGAGAGACTGTGTGTGGGAGGAGGAGAATGAGCACACAGGAGACACTGTGTGTGGGAGGAAGAGAATGAGCTCACACTCACAGGAGAGACTGTGTGTGGGAGAAGGAGAATGAGCTCACACTCACAGGAGAGACTGTGTGTGGGAGGAGGAGAATGAGCTCACAGGACAGACTGTATGTGGGAGGAGGAGAATGAGCTCACAGGAGAGACTGTATGTAGGAGGAGGAGAATGAGCTCACAGGAGAGACTGTGTGTGGGAGGAGGAGAATGAGCTCACACTCACAGGAGAGACTGTGTGTGGGAGGAGGAGAATGAGCACACAGGAAAGACTGTGTGTGGGAGGAGGAGAATGAGCTCACAGGAGAGACTGTGTGGGAGAAGAATGAGCACACAGGAGAGAATATGTGTGGGAAGAAAAGAATGAGCTCACAGTAGAGACTGTGTGTGTGTTACGTGCCAGGTTTGTGTTTTTTCTGTCGGACTCATTATCCCGTGAGGTCTGTTACGGGTCACTCCGCCATTGGCGAAGAAGAAGGAAGAGTGCGCCGTTTCCCCCCAATCCTCTTCTGCGGACCTGCCTGGCGGCCAATGAGGAACAGACCCACACCTATAAAAACCTAACACTGTCAGTTACACCTCAGTGTGTCTTGGATTTGAATGTTCGTTCACTTCTGTATACTCGTGTGACTTAGTGCTATTTTTTGACTTGTGTAAACGATCGAATTTCTGAAAAGACTTTGAGTTTGGATTTGCGTCTTTGGTTTGGTTGCTGGTTTTGTATATATATATTGGGAGTGGGATTTAAGTAGGTGTTTGTTTTCTTCACTGTCACTGTTAGTTTCACTTGTGTATATATATATAGATACGGGCGTGTACCACCCTTGTATGTTTTTGTTCAGTTTAGAATAGTTAGAGTAGTTAGTTAGGTTCGGAAGATTTTCGGGTTTCAGTTAGTTAGTTTCTTTTATTTCTAGAATTGTTAATAGCTTATATTTCTGTTTGTTATCTTCTTTTGTTTGGTACCGCCCAGTGTTTCCCCTCCCGTTTGTTCACTGTATAGATAATTGTGTAAATAAACTTTAATCATTAATAATCAGTCATTTTGTTACTCCCCTGTACCCCTAGACCACAACGGGGACGTAACAGTGTGGGAGGAGGAGAATGAGCTCACAGGAGAGACTGTGTGTGGGAGGAGGAGAATGAGCTCACAGGAGACACTGTGTGTGGGAGGAAGAGAATGAGCTCACACTCACAGGACAGACTGTGTGTGGGAGGAGGAGAATTAGCACACAGGAGAGACTGTGTGTGGTAGGAGGAGAATGAGCTCACAGGAGAGACTGTGTGTGGGAGGAGGAGAATGAGCACACAGGAGAGACTGAGTGGGAGGAGAATGAGCACACAGGAGAGACTGTGTGTGGGAGGAGAATGAGCACACAGGAGAGACTGTGTGTGGTAGGAGGAGAATGAGCTCACAGGAGAGACTGTGTGTGGGAGGAGGAGAATGAGCACACAGGAGAGACTGAGTGGGAGGAGAATGAGCACACAGGAGAGACTGTGTGTGGGAGGAGAATGAGCACACAGGAGAGACTGTGTGTGGGAGGAGGAGAATGAGCTCACACTCACAGGAGAGACTGTGTGTGGGAGGAGGAGAATGAGCACACAGGAGAGACAGTGTGTGGGAGGAGGAGAATGAGCACACAGGAGAGACAGTGTGTGGGAGGAGGAGAATGAGCTCACAAGAGAGACTGTGTGTGAGAGGAGGAGAATGAGCACACAGGAGAGACTGTGTGTGGGAGGAGGAGAATGAGCACACAGGAGACACTGTGTGTGGGAGGAAGAGAATGAGCTCACACTCACAGGAGACACTGTGTGTGGGAGAAGAATGAACACACAGGAGAGACTGTGTGTGGGAGGAGGAGAATGAGCACACAGGAGACAGGAGAGACTGTGTGTGGGAGGAGGAGAATGAGCTCACAGGAGAGACTGTATGTGGGAGGAGGAGAATGAGCTCACAGGAGAGACTGTATGTGGGAGGAGGAGAATGAGCTCACAGGAGAGACTGTATGTGGGAGGAGGAGAATGAGCTCACAGGAGAGACTGAGTGGGAGGAGAATGAGCACACAGGAGAGACTGTGTGTGGGAGGAGAATGAGCACACAGGAGAGACTGTGTGTGGGAGGAGAATGAGCTCACAGGAGAGACTGTGTGTGGGAGGAGGAGAATGAGCTCACAGGAGAGACTGCGTGTGGGAGGAGGAGAATGAGCTCACAGGAGAGACTGTGTGTGGGAGGAGGAGAATGAGCGCACAGGAGAGACTGTGTGTGGGAGGAGAATGAGCTCACAGGAGAGACTGTGTGGGAGGAGGAGAATGAGCTCACAGGAGAGACTGTGTGTGGGAGAAGGAGAATGAGCTCACAGGAGAGACTGTGTGGGAGGAGGAGAATGAGCTCACAGGAGAGACTGTGTGTGGGAGGAGGAGAATGAGCGCACAGGAGAGACTGTGTGTGGGAGGAGGAGAATGAGCTCACAGGAGAGACTGTGTGTGGGAGGAGGAGAATGAGCTCACAGGAGAGACTGTGTGGGAGAAGAATGAGCACACAGGAGAGAATATGTGTGGGAAGAAAAGAATGAGCTCACAGGAGAGACTGTGTGTGGGAGGAAGAGAATGAGCTCACACTCACAGTAGAGACTGTGTGTGTGTTACGTGCCAGGTTTGTGTTTTTTCTGTCGGACTCATTATCCCGTGAGGTCTGTTACGGGTCACTCCGCCATTGGCGAAGAAGAAGGAAGAGTGCGCCGTTTCCCCCCAATCCTCTTCTGCGGACCTGCCTGGCGGCCAATGAGGAACAGACCCACACCTATAAAAACCTAACACTGTCAGTTACACCTCAGTGTGTCTTGGATTTGAATGTTCGTTCACTTCTGTATACTCGTGTGACTTAGTGCTATTTTTTGACTTGTGTAAACGATCGAATTTCTGAAAAGACTTTGGTTTGGTTGCTGGTTTTGTATATATATATTGGGAGTGGGATTTAAGTAGGTGTTTGTTTTCTTCACTGTCACTGTTAGTTTCACTTGTGTATATATATAGATACGGGTGTGTACCACCCTTGTATGTTTTTGTTCAGTTTAGAATAGTTAGAGTAGTTAGTTAGGTTCGGAAGATTTTCGGGTTTCAGTTAGTTAGTTTCTTTTATTTCTAGAATTGTTAATAGCTTATATTTCTGTTTGGTACCGCCCAGTGTTTCCCCTCCCGTTTGTTCACTGTATAGATAATTGTGTAAATAAACTTTAATCTTTAATAATCAGTCATTTTGTTACTCCCCTGTACCCCTAGACCACAACGGGGACGTAACAGTGTGGGAGGAGGAGAATGAGCTCACAGGAGAGACTGTGTGTGGGAGGAGGAGAATGAGCTCACAGGAGACACTGTGTGTGGGAGGAAGAGAATGAGCTCACACTCACAGGACAGACTGTGTGTGGGAGGAGGAGAATTAGCACACAGGAGAGACTGTGTGTGGTAGGAGGAGAATGAGCTCACAGGAGAGACTGTGTGTGGGAGGAGGAGAATGAGCACACAGGAGACACTGTGTGTGGGAGGAAGAGAATGAGCTCACACTCAGAGGAGAGACTGTGTGTGGGAGGAGGAGAATGAGCACACAGGAGAGACAGTGTGTGGGAGGAGGAGAATGAGCTCACAGGAGAGACTGGGTGTGGGAGGAGGAGAATGAGCACACAGGAGAGACTGTGTGTGGGAGGAAGAGAATGAGCTCACACTCACAGGAGAGACTGTGTGTGGGAGAAGAATGAACACACAGGAGAGACTGTGTGTGGGAGGAGGAGAATGAGCTCACACTCACAGGAGAGACTGTGTGTGGGAGGAGGAGAATGAGCTCACAGGAGAGACTGTATGTGGGAGGAGGAGAATGAGCTCACAGGAGAGACTGTTTGTGGGAGGAGGAGAATGAGCTCACAGGAGAGACTGTATGTGGGAGGAGGAGAATGAGCTCACAGGAGAGACTGTGTGTGGGAGGAGGAGAATGAGCTCACAGGAGAGACTGTGTGTGGGAGGAGGAGAATGAGCTCACAGGAGAGACTGAGTGGGAGGAGAATGAGCACACAGGAGAGACTGTGTGTGGGAGGAGAATGAGCACACAGGAGAGACTGTGTGTGGGAGGAGGAGAATGAGCTCACAGGAGAGACTGTGTGTGGGAGGAGGAGAATGAGCTCACAGGAGAGACTGTGTGTGGGAGGAGGAGAATGAGCTCACAGGAGAGACTGTGTGTGGGAGGAGGAGAATGAGCTCACAGGAGAGACTGTGTGTGGGAGGATGAGAATGAGCGCACAGGAGAGACTGTGTGTGGGAGGAGAATGAGCTCACAGGAGAGACTGTATGGGAGGAGGAAAATGAGCACACAGGAGAGACTGTGTGTGGGAGGAGAATGAGCTCACAGGAGAGACTGTGTGTGGGAGGAGGAGAATGAGCTCACAGGAGAGACTGTGTGTGGGAGGAGGAGAATGAGCTCACAGGAGAGACTGTGTGTGGGAGGAGGAGAATGAGCTCACAGGAGAGACTGTGTGTGGGAGGAGGAGAATGAGCTCACAGGAGAGACTGTGTGTGGGAAGAAAAGAATGAGCTCACAGTAGAGACTGTGTGTGTGTTACGTGCCAGGTTTGTGTTTTTTCTGTCGGACTCATTATCCCGTGAGGTCTGTTACGGGTCACTCCGCCATTGGCGAAGAAGAAGGAAGAGTGCGCCGTTTCCCCCCAATCCTCTTCTGCGGACCTGCCTGGCGGCCAATGAGGAACAGACCCACACCTATAAAAACCTAACACTGTCAGTTACACCTCAGTGTGTCTTGGATTTGAATGTTCGTTCACTTCTGTATACTCGTGTGACTTAGTGCTATTTTTTGACTTGTGTAAACGATCAAATTTCTGAAAAGACTTTGAGTTTGGATTTGCGTCTTTGGTTTGGTTGCTGGTTTTGTATATATATATTGGGAGTGGGATTTAAGTAGGTGTTTGTTTTCTTCACTGTCACTGTTAGTTTCACTTGTGTATATATATAGATACGGGCGTGTACCACCCTTGTATGTTTTTGTTCAGTTTAGAATAGTTAGAGTAGTTAGTTAGGTTCGGAAGATTTTCGGGTTTCAGTTAGTTAGTTTCTTTTATTTCTAGAATTGTTAATAGCTTATATTTCTGTTTGTTATCTTCTTTTGTTTGGTACCGCCCAGTGTTTCCCCTCCCGTTTGTTCACTGTATAGATAATTGTGTAAATAAACTTTAATCTTTAATAATCAGTCATTTTGTTACTCCCCTGTACCCCTAGACCACAACGGGGACGTAACAGTGTGGGAGGAGGAGAATGAGCTCACAGGAGAGACTGTGTGTGGGAGGAGGAGAATGAGCTCACAGGAGAGACTGTGTGTGGGAGGAGGAGAATGAGCTCACAGGAGACACTGTGTGTGGGAGGAAGAGAATGAGCTCACACTCACAGGACAGACTGTGTGTGGGAGGAGGAGAATTAGCACACAGGAGAGACTGTGTGTGGTAGGAGGAGAATGAGCACACAGGAGACACTGTGTGTGGGAGGAAGAGAATGAGCTCACACTCACAGGAGAGACTGTGTGTGGGAGGAGGAGAATGAGCACACAGGAGAGACAGTGTGTGGGAGGAGGAGAATGAGCTCACAGGAGAGACTGTGTGTGGGAGGAGGAGAATGAGCACACAGGAGACACTGTGTGTGGGAGGAAGAGAATGAGCTCACACTCACAGGAGAGACTGTGTGTGGGAGAAGAATGAACACACAGGAGAGACTGTGTGTGGGAGGAGGAGAATGAGCTCACACTCACAGGAGAGACTGTGTGTGGGAGTAGGAGAATGAGCTCACAGGAGAGACTATATGTGGGAGGAGGAGAATGAGCTCACAGGAGAGACTGTGTGTGGGAGGAGGAGAATGAGCTCACAGGAGAGACTGTATGTGGGAGGAGGAGAATGAGCTCACAGGAGAGACTGTGTGTGGGAGGAGGAGAATGAGCTCACAGGAGAGACTGTGTGTGGGAGGAGGAGAATGAGCTCACAGGAGAGACTGAGTGGGAGGAGAATGAGCACACAGGAGAGACTGTGTGTGGGAGGAGAATGAGCTCACAGGAGAGACTGTGTGGGAGGAGGAGAATGAGCTCACAGGAGAGACTGTGTGTGGGAGGAGGAGAATGAGCTCACAGGAGAGACTGTGTGTGGGAGGAGGAGAATGAGCTCACAGGAGAGACTGTGTGTGGGAGGAGGAGAATGAGCACACAGGAGAGACTGTGTGTGGGAGGAGGAGAATGAGCTCACAGGAGAGACTATGTGTGGGAAGAAGAGAATGAGCTCACACTCACAGGAGAGACTGTGTGTGGGAGGAGGAGAATGAGCACACAGGAAAGACTGTGTGTGGGAGGAGGAGAATGAGCACACAGGACAGACTGTGTGTGGGAGGAGGAGAATGAGCTCACAGGAGAGACTGTGTGTGGGAGGAAGAGAATGAGCTCACACTCACAGGAGAGACTGTGTGTGGGAGGAGGAGAATGAGCACACAGGAAAGACTGTGTGTGGGAGGAGGAGAATGAGCTCACAGGAGAGACTGTGTGGGAGAAGAATGAGCACACAGGAGAGAATATGTGTGGGAAGAAAAGAATGAGCTCACAGTAGAGACTGTGTGTGTGTTACGTGCCAGGTTTGTGTTTTTTCTGTCGGACTCATTATCCCGTGAGGTCTGTTACGGGTCACTCCGCCATTGGAGAAGAAGAAGGAAGAGTGCGCCGTTTCCCCCCAATCCTCTTCTGCGGACCTGCCTGGCGGCCAATGAGGAACAGACCCACACCTATAAAAACCTAACACTGTCAGTTACACCTCAGTGTGTCTTGGATTTGAATGTTCGTTCACTTCTGTATACTCGTGTGACTTAGTGCTATTTTTTGACTTTTGTAAACGATCGAATTTCTGAAAAGACTTTGGTTTGGTTGCTGGTTTTGTATATATATATTGGGAGTGGGATTTAAGTAGGTGTTTGTTTTCTTCACTGTCACTGTTAGTTTCACTTGTGTATATATATAGATACGGGCGTGTACCACCCTTGTATGTTTTTGTTCAGTTTAGAATAGTTAGAGTAGTTAGTTAGGTTCGGAAGATTTTCGGGTTTCAGTTAGTTAGTTTCTTTTATTTCTAGAATTGTTAATAGCTTATATTTCTGTTTGGTACCGCCCAGTGTTTCCCCTCCCGTTTGTTCACTGTATAGATAATTGTGTAAATAAACTTTAATCTTTAATAATCAGTCATTTTGTTACTCCCCTGTACCCCTAGACCACAACGGGGACGTAACAGTGTGGGAGGAGGAGAATGAGCTCACAGGAGAGACTGTGTGTGGGAGGAGGAGAATTAGCACACAGGAGAGACTGTGTGTGGTAGGAGGAGAATGAGCTCACAGGAGAGACTGTGTGTGGGAGGAGGAGAATGAGCACACAGGGGACACTGTGTGTGGGAGGAAGAGAATGAGCTCACACTCACAGGAGAGACTGTGTGTGGGAGGAGAAGAATGAACACACAGGAGAGACTGTGTGTGGGAGGAGGAGAATGAGCTCACACTCACAGGAGAGACTGTGTGTGGGAGGAGGAGAATGAGCTCACAGGAGAGACTGTATGTGGGAGGAGGAGAATGAGCTCACAGGAGAGACTGTATGTGGGAGGAGGAGAATGAGCTCACAGGAGAGACTGTATGTGGGAGGAGGAGAATGAGCTCATAGGAGAGACTGTGTGTGGGAGGAAAAGAATGAGCTCACAGGAGAGACTGTGTGGGAGGAGAATGAGCTCACAGGAGAGACTGTGTGTGGGAGGAGGAGAATGAGCTCACACTCACAGGAGAGACTGTGTGTGGGAGGAGGAGAATGAGCTCACACTCACAGGAGAGACTGTGTGTGGGAGGAGGAGAATGAGCTCACAGGAGAGACTGTATGTGGGAGGAGGAGAATGAGCTCACAGGAGAGACTGTGTGTGGGAGGAGGAGAATGAGCTCACAGGAGAGACTGTGTGTGGGAGGAGAATGAGCTCACAGGAGAGACTGTGTGTGGGAGGAGGAGAATGAGCACACAGGAGAGACTGTGTGGGAGGAGAACGAGCTCACAGGAGAGACTGTGTGTGGGAGGAGGAGAATGAGCTCACAGGAGAGACTGTGTGTGGGAGGAAGAGAATTAGCTCACAGGAGAGACTGTATGTGGGAGGAGGAGAATGAGCTCACAGGAGAGACTGTGTGTGGGAGGAGGATAATGAGCACACAGGAGAGACTGTGTGTGGGAGGAGAATGAGCTCACAGGAGAGACTGTGTGTGGGAGGAGGAGAATGAGCACACAGGAGAGACTGTGTGTGGGAGGAGGAGAATGAGCACACAGGAGAGACTGTGTGGGAGAAGAATGAGCACACAGGAGAGACTGTGTGTGGGAAAAAGAGAATGAGCTCACAGTAGAGACTGTGTGTGGGAGGAGGAGAATGAGCTCACAGGAGAGACTGTGTGTGGGAGGAGGAGAATGAGCTCACAGTAGAGACTGTGTGTGGGAAAAAGAGAATGAGCTCACAGTAGAGACTGTGTGTGGGAGGAGGAGAATGAGCTCACAGGAGAGACTGTGTGTGGGAGGAAGAGAATGAGCTCACACTCACAGGAGAGACTGTGTGTGGGAGAAGAATGAACACACAGGAGAGACTGTGTGTGGGAGGAGGAGAATGAGCTCACACTCACAGGAGAGACTGTGTGTGGGAGAAGAATGAACACACAGGAGAGACTGTGTGTGGGAGGAAGAGAATGAGCTCACAGGAGAGACTGTATGTGGGAGGAGGAGAATGAGCTCACAGGAGAGACTGTATGTGGGAGGAGGAGAATGAGCTCACAGGAGAGACTGTGTGTGGGAGGAGGAGAATGAGCTCACAGGAGAGACTGTGTGTGGGAGGAGGAGAATGAGCTCACAGGAGAGACTGTGTGGGAGGAGAATGAGCTCACAGGAGAGACTGTGTGTGGGAGGAGGAGAATGAGCTCACAGGAGAGACTGTGTGGGAGAAGAATGAGCACACAGGAGAGACTGTGTGTGGGAAGAAGAGAAAGAGCTCACAGTAGAGACTGTGTGTGGGAGGAGGAGAATGAGCACACAGGAGACACTGTGTGTGGGAGGAAGAGAATGAGCTCACACTCACAGGAGAGACTGTGTGTGGGAGAAGAATGAACACACAGGAGAGACTGTGTGTGGGAGGAGGAGAATGAGCTCACACTCACAGGAGAGACTGTGTGTGGGAGGAGGAGAATGAGCACACAGGAGAGACTGTATGTGGGAGGAGGAGAATGAGCACACAGGAGAGACTGTGTGTGGGAGGAGGAGAATGAGCTCACAGGAGAGACTGTGTGTGGGAGGAGGAGAATGAGCTCACAGGAGAGACTGTGTGTGGGAGGAGGAGAATGAGCACACAGGAGAGACTGTGTGTGGGAGGAGGAGAATGAGCCCACAGGAGAGACTGTGTGTGGGAGGAGAATGAGCTCACAGGAGAGACTGTGTGTGGGAGGAGGAGAATGAGCTCACAGGAGAGACTGTGTGTGGGAGGAGAATGAGCTCACAGGAGAGACTGTGTGTAGGAGGAGGAGAATGAGCACACAGGAGAGACTGTGTGTGGGAGGAGAATGAGCTCACAGGAGAGACTGTATGTGGGAGGAGGAGAATGAGCACACAGGAGAGACTGTGTGTGGGAGGAGAATGAGCTCACAGGAGAGACTGTGTGTGGGAGGAGAATGAGCTCACAGGAGAGACTGTGTGTGGGAGGAGAATGATCCCACAGAGGGAAGTGGCGCAAGGCGGGACTCGTACCCCGCGTGTCGGTCTCCACCTCACTCCTCCAGCGGTGGAGGCAGCCCTCCAGCACCCGCAGCTCCTCTTCCGTGATGTGGCGGGGCGCCGGGTGCATGGGCAGGTCGGGCGGGAGCCGTGACTGCGTGAAGGGCTTGTGGATGGACACCCGCAGCTGGGGCCCGCTGGCAGGGGTCTCGGGCAAACTCGACGGGCCTTGGTCTGCTGTGCTGTGGGGCCAAGAGTCAACCAAATTTTAGAAAAACATACCCCATGAAAACAGTGACATGTTTTCAGACAAGCCAAGGCAAAGGAAAGAAATATGAATTATTCATTGCACTTTAATTAGCTCTGTGCATCAGGCCTCTAGATGCTTGATCTAAAAGGAGAAAAAAAAGGAGCACGTGTGGTGGAAAAGTAAAGGAGCATGCCTTGGTGCCGGCTGCAGTTGCGCTGTAGTGCCACCGGGTGGTGCTGCAGTATCGATGTCCTCCACAGGTGAGGTGCACACAGGCTTACTGGAGGCAAACTCCATGGCATACTGCAGCACGTCTGCCAGGGGGAACCTCTTGGGGCCCGACCCATAACTCAGATATCTGGGGAGGGAACGGGAGAAAGTGAGACTCAGCAGACAGTTTGCTCAGGAAATGTCATTTTTCAGAGACTAAAATAAAGGAAATCCAGAGGACATAAATTAACTGAATATGAATCTCACGTAGTAAGCCAGTTATAAGGGGCTGATCTTATGTCAGCTGTGGTAGTGTTAAACAAATTCATAACAATCCACTTTGTTCAGCCTTGCAGCAGAGAAGTGCAGTCAAATCTGGATCACTATGCATTTAGCAGCTCGAACTGATTTAAGAGCAGAAATGGAAGGCGGCAGATGAAGCGGATTTCTTTTTTGTTTCGTTTTTCTACGTAGCGTTTGCATTTGCACTGTGGTTCGCATTATCAGTGGCTGACTGCAGAAAAAAAGTTCCACCCATTGTGAGGAATCAAAAAAAAGCCTAAGGGCGCGGTCACACACATACAAAATTAACATTGGCAAATATTCGGCTCCCGTTCACTTCAATTCTATGCGAGCGATGGGGTGAATAAAACATTCGCTTGATGTGGCGAAGCAAATTCGCATCTTCGCTTCGCGTGGAGTTCAACTTTGGTGAACTCTGACCGGTGAATTCGCATCCTCAACCAATAGCAAAGAAGTGTGTGTGGTTGACCCCACTTGGCTGTAGTTTTCTTAGTGAACCGCTCATGTGTGATCAACAACCACAACCACGCAAACGGACTACAAACCAGCAAACTGATTCCCGTGTGCGTCACATCCTGCACTGCCCACATTCAGCACGACAAGATACAAATTTTGCCTCGGCAGGCGATGGTCATTCGCCTGCATTCGCACACGTGTGACCGCGCCCTAACTCTTCCTCTACTACCCTGCTGGACATAACTACAGACTCTCAGTTTGACCGTTTAAAAACACTTCGAACGATGACCCATTTTCTGCTTCTCATCCTCACATAAGGGTCCACCCATTATGTGGTCAGGTGGCAAAAGCGGCTAATGTAACTACAGGGTGTACAACATTTTTCCATCTCCAGCTGGAGATTTAATTTCAGTGCCTATGTCTATGACCATGAAATCCACTTTTTGTACGTCGCTTTGGATAAAATGTTGCAGGGGCGACATAGCTCAGGAGGTAAGACCGATTGTCTGGCAGTCGGAGGGTTGCCGGTTCAAACCCCGCCCTGGGCGTGTCGAAGTGTCCTTGAGCAAGACACCTAACCCCTAACCCCTAACTGCTCTGGCGAATGAGAGGCATCAATTGTAAAGCGCTTTGGATAAAAGCGCTATATAAATGCAGTCCATTTACCATTTACCATAAAAGCGTCTGCCAAATAAATGTAATGTGAAGTGCGATGGCGGTGCGAGCGGACTGACCTCTCCAGACGCTGCTGGAGCAGTGTCAGGTGTTCCTTCAGCCTCCGGATCTCCTCACGTTTAATGCGGGTGATGTCCCTGTTCCTGTCCATGTACCTGAAAACCATAATGGGGGCCAGCACAGGAAACGCACTTCGCGTTATTCCACGTTTCACATACCAGCACGACTCATCGCACACAGAGAACCCACAGCGTGTACGTGTTCACGCGGCCCTTCTGGAATGTCTGTAGCTCACCCTTCAATCATCGTATGACGTTTAACTCTAAATGGGAAATTTGTTCCAAATTTTCTGTGACAAGACAATGAGTCAACCGAAAAATTAACCCCCTGTGGACAAACCCCTGAACGCACTTGAAGGCACACCAGGCCAGTGGCCTTTATAAGAAAGGAAAAACCGAAGCTTAGGACGTCCACACAAACAAAGCTTCTTCAGCGTTTGTTTTCTCACAGAGGGGTCTCTCGCCGGTCCTGGGCTGTGCAGACTGACCTGTCCATGTAGAGCATGGAGGGAAACTCCAGCTTGTTGTGGATCTTCTCCGGTCGGCCCAACGCCTGATTGAATTCAAATCTGGACAGCTCAAAGGTCAGAACGGGCGGAAGCTCGGTGAACCAGTGCTGAAAGGAAAAACGGACAAAATGTGACAAACGGGACAGCATACTTGCGTGTAACACGTTTCAGATCTAAACCATAACAGAGCACCGGCACCAGTTTTACAATCTCTGCTCCCGTCCTCTCCTTCAAGGCCCGGCCATGTCTGAAAGCAGCACCTTAGCCGACGAGCATTTATCTGTATAAAGGGAGCCTGCTTCAGCCCCATCTGCACAGAATGCACAGTTCTGTGACATCACTACATCATTACATCATCACGCTGCCCCTGGCTGCAGGGGCGGGGCCTACCGCCCGGAGCCCTTGCTTCCATGTGTACAGTAGCGCAGCTATTAGCAGGAAACCGCTGGTGGCTCACAGCCCAGGCCGGACTATCTGCAGCCTGCAGAGGCCAGGACCGACTCCCTGACCACTAGCCCCTGAAATAGGAAGTTGTTATTGCCACTAACGTAATAGAGCATGGAACCATATTGGATACCCATATGTGTTCTCAAATTGCCTACATACTGTACAAATTCCTTTTAAAATACAGCTACTCATATGTGAAACTGCTTTACACTCATTCACGTAGGGTATAATATCAGCACGGGCACATGGTGTGGGGGTGTGTGTGCGCGTGCATTCCCTCTGGACTGGACGCTGACCTCTTGTCCAGACTTTGCAGAGTTCTCCGAGTGTAGGGACTCGATCTCGCCCTCGATCATGGCCGCCTCCAGGCACTCGTGGAGATCCTTAAAGCCATTTACTTGGAGGGGGTACTGACCAAACATTTCCGAGTTCTCAAACTTTTTTCCTGAAAAGACACACAGACACACACACAAACACTTCCTTTACTCTTGAACCTTTATTTCTAGATACAGCTGGCAGGCTAAACACAAATATACTCAGAAGGAGCAAGGGTCAGAGGGAAGAAAAAATGAGTTGGCTGGAGACTTCCTAACTGGAACCACCATTCTAGCTGGATGAACATGTTCCCACCAGAGCAAAATATTACAGTTGTCCATCAGTGACACAGAGGTTCCATAAAATGAATGCCTGGCTGCAGTCTTACGGATTCGCCGACTGTCATGGCTCTGAGACAGCATTGTGTGGCATTATAAGTAGTGCCAATCAGACATCAAGGTTCTCATAGATCAACAAAGAAGCCCAGTCCTTTAGAGTTGCACCATCTCATTAATCCAAGGTCACTTTCATTACCTGGGGCAAAGATATTCCAGCAGTTACATGGAAAGAATAGTTAAGTGCAATCCCTCCATCCCTTCCTCACCTTCAAGGACACCCACAGCCAGGAAACGACCATAGAACAGCTCCACCATTGGATTCTTTGGCTTCTCTCCCTCCCTGCAGAAAAATATATAATACAGTTGAGAGAAATGCCTTTTCTGTTGGCCCTGTGTGACTATGTTCAGAATGTGCATTTAAAATGCAGCTTTTTACCTGCACAGAAAACAGTTACTCTTGTAAAGGCATGTTCAGTTGAAAAAGAATTTGTGCAGCATAAACAAATGGTAACCAGTGGAAAATGGCAAGATTAGCTAAAAGGGTGGAGTCACTGTCAAATGGAACCCAATACTGCAATAACCGGCGAAACCATAAAACTACCATTTGCTCAAATGACATTTTAAGACAATTATTTAAAACCCTGTTTCAGCAAATGATGGTTGTTCACTCGCCTGTCCTCTTCGGCCTTCATCTGAAAAGCGTCCTCCAGCCAGTCCAGCAGTTTGTGCGTGAACTCACTCACGTCCTGCTGTGGAACACAGAGAGGAGCCGGTGAGTATAATAGAGTCCGTTCACTTGCTACAAAACCACATTCTCAGCACAAGGCAAAGGCACACGAACAGGTATATATAGACAAGAACACGCTTTTTCTATCCCAGTGTGACCAAAGCCTTGACTTTTAGCCTTACTGTTTTTTTAAGGAAGAAAATATTCCATGCAAATTATCAAAACATAAATTATTACAGAATACACAATTTAAGTTCTCAGTCGCATTTAATTTCATCAGTAATTTTAACCATGGTGCCACCGCCCAACGCTGTCACACAATATCACAGACAGGAGCGGTTTGAGACGGAAAGGGCCGGGGGGGGAACATGGCTGAACTTCGGCTCACAAGGTCAGAGCTGTCCTGTCACTTCAGCAATGCCACCCCGGGGGAGAGGCTGGGGCCCTGGAAACAGACAACGGTGAGGGGCAAGCGGCCTACCTGCTGAGACTCGCTGGACTTAAAGGCGTCTTTGAGGATCTCCACTGCCCTGGAGGGGTCCACATACTTCCGCTTGGACCCCACCATCAGGGAGAAAAGGTGCCTTAGCTCCTGCATGAAGGGCAGGTTCCTGTGTTCCTGCAGGTGCAAAAAAACAGGCAACCAAACATGTTAATACCTCTTCAACAAACCACAACCTAGATTCAACTGTATATTCACTGACTGTTCCATCTGTATCATTGCCCTGTATTCAAATCAAAAATTTGTTCTTAACAAGTCGTAAATTCAAATCAAATATTAAATGACTGGCTTTGAGTAAAGGAGCTGAGCAATTATTGCCCCACTCCTCCCCTTCTAAGCGGCAAACTCCGTGTATCAGTTTGAGAGCTTAATTTAAAATCAGTTCATGCAGCGCTACCACATATTGTGACCAAAGATGATTACACGTCGCCATGCAGATTGTGAAGCTAATTGGTATTCTGTGCAGTCGAGGTTAAAGCTGCCTGGCTCTTGGTGTGTAACAACTGACAGAATACATGCATTGCTCGATGTTTTGGGTTCTTGGTAATAGTTTTGGAGCTGAAACCTATAGGCTTGCCTAGCGACTTTCTGGGAAAGAGCGAGATGTTTCCCTGAAGGCCATGACCTCACACCTTCAGTGTGTGTACCAGATACTGGGTTCTGTGCCCATGGAAGCAGCTAAGCTCAGATCCGCGGGAGAGCGCTGAGCATCCTCTGGTGCGTTAAGAAGCAGCGAAATGGCCGTGCCGCCAAGACTGCTACCCCGGGCTGAGAAATGAGCCAGGTGGCTCAGAGCCACGGATCCTGCGGAAAGGTGAACCCACCTTTGCTCGCGACAGACCTGTTAATTCCGCCCCAGCGCGGAACGTCGGTGACACGAGACGGCCCCGGGCAGAAACCTGTGCGTTCCGGGGCAGTCTGGGCGGCCACACCGATTCTGCTCACAGCAGATTACGCGCACCTCACTCATTACCGCACGGCTGTAGGGAGGAGGCCATGGAACTAGCCGGACTCCACACCGTGAAATTATTTCAGAGGGACTTCAAGAGGACAGCTGCGCAGCTCAACCCTGAAGCTGCAGCTCCACACAAATCCCCTTTTCCCAGGGTCCCAAGCTTTCGGAAGAACGTGAACCCGTAGACCTCTAGGCCGTCACGCAGCGCTGAAGTCGTTAAGGCTCAGCGCGAGAGGGCGGCGCTCCCGCTGTTCTGCAGCCAATAAGGAGGATGGATAGGCGGAGGCTTACCTTCTGGTTTCGTGGCAGGTCCTGGACACGTGCTGGGGGAGAGTAGTGCAGCACCAGCCTCTGGAACTCCAGCAGGTTAAAGAGGGACTGCAAAGAGATGGGTAGAAATCACATGCTGACCTTAAGCACCCCAGCACAAGGGAAAACTAGACTGAACAGCACAAGGCTCCCCATCCAAGACTAGATTTGCACCATTACTAGATGGTGTAAACTGTGAAAAATAAAGCAAACACGAGATATTGATGACTATGTCATGCAAATTTCAGGATAGCAGGATGTATCTGAACAGATTGATGGTACCAACACCAATCTAAATAAGGGGATAAAATAACAGCTGCAATACATTTCTCAGTGCTGGGGAGAAATGTGCGTGCCCACGTGTGTGTGTGTGTGTGTGTGTGTGTGTGTGGGTGTGTGAGTGTGTGTGTGTGTGAGAGAGTGTGTGTGTGTGAGTGAGACACTGTGTACATATGTGCAAGCATACATGCTCCTTCATCACAGAGGTCAGTGTTGACAGAGCTCTCTGAGGGTCCATTCTGGCTCATGGCAGCCCCGGGCTGGGGGGGGGGGGGGGGGAAGAGCTGCCTAATGAGCCCAGACATAAAGGAGCTCCAGCACTGGGACCCCTGACACTGTGAGTCAAACAGCACCGCAGCTTCATTCTGCTCCCCCTGTCATTAGCAGGTGAGCACGTACCAAGGCGCCAGCCCCGCCCAAGACCCGGGCTTTAACAGGGCTGGCTCGGCTCGGCTGCCTCTGGCATTATGGAGCGCCGGCTCCCCTTTCTCACGGCGTCCACAAATACGCCACACTGTAACGCAATCTGACCCCTTTACGACTTTTCGTGTTATCGTGATTGCAGGGTTTGTAACTGCATTGAAATGTCTTAAGCAGGGCGACTAGGTGTTTATTCGAGCCACCTATAGGTGAAATCGTGCAAAAAAAAAAAAAAAAAAAAAAAAAAAAAAAAAAACCTGTAAAACAATTAGAAATGGTCCCTGCTAAATGCAGGGACCATTTCTAATTGTTTTACAGGTTTTTTTTGGCACAATTTGGTCACAAACTATAAGTTAGTAAGTTTTGACTGCTTTCAAGTTTACGTGCAACCTTAGAAACACTAAATAACAATAAAATCCACTTAACTGCATGAAAGAATGAGACAATAGAGTCTCACTCAGGCATCCGCAATCAACGTGATTTTCAACAGAAACCATCTACCTTCGAAAATTTTATAGGGCAATTGTCCGTTTATTTATCCTGCACATGCCATCATTATTGGATGTAATTGCACATAATTCATATCCAAAATTTAATGGTTTATGCAAATATGCAATCTCTTTACAATGGAATGAATGGGAAATGGTTCAGGATTTGGAAATTCAGTGCAAATACCCAAATTATGCGATAATCCATTATGAAATCAAGTGGATTCTGCAGTAATATTAACCTACACCGTTTTAACTATATGTGCAGACTGAACAGAAATATGACTCTGAAAAGCCAGTAATGTTGTTTAAGAGAGCCTACAAGTAACAGCAGTCAAGAAAAGGATTGTGCAAGCATGTGCATGGATTCATCAAGTTTAAAGGTTGATTAATATTGTAGCCTTTTTTTAAGTTTTGAGTGACAAACATTAAATTCATTTAAAGACACTGCAATTCCAAATACTACTAATCCTCTAGAATGACCCCCTTACAATGTGTCACTGTAGCTGTAGGCTATATTTACCCCCCCCCCCCCCCCCCCCCCCCAAAATTCTGGTAACCCTTCAATAAATATTTTAATCATTTCAATTTTTATCTTGTCATGCATTTCATTTAAGCCAACAGCTCAATGCATAATGGTGGTCCCTTTGAAGACTTTACATTCTAAATGTAGGTCAATAAAGGGAGATATCGCTATACTACAAACAACATCTAAAAGTTCACTTTAATAGAAGCAACATAAATGTTTCATGCCATAACAATCAGTTTACGTTTAGTTTCTTTTTTTTAATCAATCAAAACAAGAAAAATGTAAGATGTATCTTAGTTAAAAATCACATTTCTAAACTTCTTGTCGACGAACAAAAATATACTTAAAATAAAATCCGTGTGTGTTAAAGGAAGCTGCCGTCGGGCAGCCTGGTAAATATGCACTGCCCCCTTAAAGAATTGAATTACACCCGCTAGGCAAACAGCATGTGACTGCATATCTTGGGTTTGTGTTCCCTGGACATATCTCAACAAGGCAGACTGTTTTCAAACAGGGCTTTTAGGTATGCATTACATCATACAACATCTCTCTCAGTTAAAGCTGCAGCGACAATTACACGCAATTCTCCCCGATCGGCGTTCAGCCCTGTATCTTCTGTATGTCGTGGGCACTGAAATGGACGGTTTGGAGGTAGCAGGAGAGAGGAAGATGAAGGGGAAGATCAGTGCCATCCTGAGCAACCCCCCCCACCTCCTACATGAGGAGCTGTGGCGGACGGGGAGCTCCTTCAGCCATAGGCTCATCCACCCCAGGTGCAAGACAGAGCGCCTGAGGCGTTCCTTTGTGCCAACCGCCATCAGACTGCATAATGACAGTGTCTAAAAATAAAATAAAAAAATACGGCCATGCCTTTTAAAGGACTTTGCTGCTGCACTAAAAAAAAAAAGCACTTCTTTATTTTTAAAGCACGAATTACTACAAGCACTTTATGAATGCTTTCCCTTATATGTATATGTGTATATGTTGTTTTATCTGCTGCTGTAACACCCAAATTTACCCACCTGGGGATTAATAAAGTCTATCTTATCTTATCTTATGTGACGCATTTCCATTTTGAACACAATGAAGCAAACCTGCTGTCAGGCTATTTAGGATCATTTCAACCTCCTTTATCATCCATGCTTATGCACACACTTCATTATAAACCATGTGCACTCACAGTGTTATGAAAAATACAGCCATTGACTGCATCTGGAGGTCAATGGAATCTTACCTAATTTTGTGCCAGACTTAAATTTAGTCCATTTGGCATCATTGTGGAGTCATTGCCTAGGGGTTGGTACAGCAGAAGCCTTGGCCCAGTTACCTCTGGACAGTAACTACATGAGTTTTCTGAGGTATTTCACCGGATTTTTAGAGTAAGGTAAATGTTGTGCCCTGTGTGCGTTTCAATGATAAACACAAGAGAATACGCAGTCGCATTAACTCAAATGGAAGTAAACTTAGGGAGCAGTTACACCAGGGCCTAGTTCTCTCACCTGGATGACAGCGCTGAACCAGCACGTGTTCCCCACATTTTTCAGGCCCACGGGACAGTTCTCCAGCCGCTTTCTCTCGTGGGGGTTGGGCGAGTCACTCCACACCTCTGTGTGGGTCCGCTTCAAGCTGGCCTTGTTCTCCGCTATGCTAGCCTCCAGAACTCTGCAAATCCCAGACAAGAATTTTACTACACATAGTGAAGAAATATACTGTAAGTTTTTCCTGTAGACCGATTTCTAAACAAAATCTATCAGCTACGGTGGGCTGATGCTCTATATTTGAGGGCCTGGTGCAATTTCAAAATGGATCAGCGTTCCGTTCAGCACAGCTTTTTTTAGTCACAAACAAACCAACGGAACAATTACGGCAAACAGAATACTTCACAACACGGCCAAACCGGAACGCAAGAGACACTCCCACTGGTCTCGCACCTGCTGATGGCTTGCTCTTCGTCCGTGATCCCAGTCTCCCTGAAGGCCCGGTTGGACTCCTCCAGACTGAGAGCAATGGCCCTTTGAAGGTCGTCCTTGTCATCTCCAGTCAGATCAATGACATCTGAAAGAAAACCGGTACATGTTCTCACAAATCCAACAGACAGCCATGAGTACCGTTAATAGCTACAGAAGACTTATTTATTTTTTTTACCTCAACTGCATATAAGCCATCTAATTGTGAAGTGGTCGTTCTGTGTAAAATGTTATATTCAGAACTCAAGGATGCATAAATCATAATAACCCATTTTTATTTGCTGTGATAAATCCCTTGTGGCATTTCTGCCACATTCCATTCTACTGCTACTTTACACCAGGCTGGCCAGTGGAGAATGGGGTCCCCCCTCTATAGCCGGGTTCCTCACAAGATTTCTTCCCAATGGGGAGTTTTTTCATGCCACCGTTTGCGGGTTCTCCCCACTGTGATTTCTTTACTGTGTGTACTTGCTATTTGGGGGTTCAGGTCTGATCCATTTGATCTTTTTGCACCTTTTCTTGCCTTGCTACTCTGTAAAGTGTCTTTGTGACAGTTCTCTGTAAAAAGCGCTATACAAATAAAATTGAACTGAATAACTACACAATGCTTGGCATGTCCAGAAGGTCACACCTGACAACGCTTAACAATAGACTTCTGACACACTTCTGACTGAAGTTAGACTCAAGATTGAAATACTTCTAATGTTAAAATTGAAAAAGACAGGCAGTCTACACCTTCCTAAAAACCATTTTGTAATTCAACATTCATTCAGCTGTGACACTGCCGCAGTTATCATCTAAATATTTTATGTTTTATTAGAGTGGATTTTGCCCTTGGAAAAAATAATCTTTGTACGGGTAAATGAGTCCTTGTGAACCACGGAAAGCTATGGCTGCATCCAATACTGATGTGTCCACGGGATCCATTTTACCGCTACACAAGGCAAATTTTAAATAGGCATTGGTCCCTTTAAGGAGGGGGGTTACCCTCCCAAAATGGCTCCCAACTAGGAAGTGGGATGTATGAAGTAAAGTAATAAAGGTAGGACAGAAGGAGGAGGACAGGCCTATGGTTTTTTGAATGCGTTTGTCATAGTGTAAAGTTTGTGGAAAAAAACTGGGGTAAAATGAATCTACATGCATTCTCAATGGCCTGTCTGGAACTAGAGGTGTGGTGATATGTAGAGTTACCACTGTTGAAAGGAAACGACGCCAAGCACATACTAATACAAAAGTATTGGCTCCTTCCCATTACCGCTGGATTAAGGCATTTTTGCATTTTGTTGTCGATTTTTCCTTTTTTGTTGGAATATTTTTTCTGTTTTTTCCTTGAGACTTACCGTATCATCTAGTGGAAACACTTTTGTGGATATGGGACTTTGTAAAGGACTTTTCATGTTCCAACTGGGTATATGTATATGCATTATATGGTAGGGTATGGTGTTTGGTGTTGTATATAGTGAGTGCACAATTTTAAAAAAATACGTTTTCACGGGTATCTATATACTGCGTTGGTGATTTATTAAGCAGTGCCCTCACCCCCCATGGTTTTAGACACAGTGGCTCTCTGGACTTATTTGTAACTAGGCCTGAGTATCAGGCTGTTTGTTACAGAGCCAGTCACTGCAAGGCAGGCATATTGTACTGCTTGCAGACCAGACTTTGAATGATCCTTTTTAGAAAATACTGGATACGCTTCAATTTGTCTTCAGTTCTTTTGCAATTTCTTCTTTTGAAATCCTACAAGCCCAAGCACGCTGCACATATCTCGTGCTTTACAGAAGAAAACTTGTTCTATCTTGCCAATACCCCATTAGAATTATTGGATCATTCTGAATTCCTTTTACAACCTGAAAGGAAAAAAAATCTTGCTTTTATTTTCCCGTCATTTTATCTCCGACTGCAACCGAAAATCATGAATCATGCCACCACCGTGACACCAGCACCCATACAAGAAGCTCTTTCATTGAAGCTGGGGTATTCCTCCAATCAACTTATCCACGAGGCAATTCTCCATACTGTAGGTCCTCAAAGTGCAACAAGAGAGCTGGTGCTCAGCAGGGAAGCGGAGTACTGCCCTGAGGACGCCGCTAGCCTGTTGGGTTTAATGCACGCCCTTAAGTAGGCACAGTCAACCTAATGGACTCATAACCTTGGCAGGATGAAGTCAGCTGTGTCCAGCAGCTGCAGACTTGTGGCCATAGTCTGCTAATGAGTTTATGCACTGGATTTGCACACAGATGCACAAAGTAAGAAAAATTATCCCACCTCTCGACTACCTAAATCAGATAGAAGCTACGTTATTTTCCCATTTCAGCCGCTGACAAAAGATCAAAGTCTTACTCGAATATGACGCACTCTCTATGATTTAAGGATACGTTCAGAAATATGAGAGGGGCAATAAAACAACCAGGCGCACGGCGCTTTGTGTCACTATTGATTAACTGGTGGTGCACATACCAAAAAATAGAAAAAGTGGTTATTAAAAAAAGGAGGTTTGAGATTGCTTTATCTGGAGCCAATTTGATCATTTTTGGCTAGATTATTAAGGGACTGTGATTTATGATTACGTTTTTGACTGGAGGAGATCTAATTACACTCTGGGACTTTGATGACAATTTTTTTTTTTTTTTTTTTTACAAATACTTAGAAATCTCGCATCGCAACAGAGCAGGCTACTTGGTCGACGATGAAGCAACACCTACTTGTATCAGCCTGGCTGCCCACACTGATGTATCGGTCATTCCCGACCTGGGCTGTCTGGTAGTATGTGGTTTCATCCTGCTGGGGGACCTTAGCGTTCTTCTCGGTCAGAAAGGCCACAGCCTCCGCGAGGTCACCGTTGCTGACCTTTAACGAGACGCAACAAAAACAGAGCGAAGAGTGAAGATAAACATCGCCCGCTATCATCGTCCAGAGTTCGAACATACCGAACCACATTATCACACACATCTTGAAGCTGTTTTTGATGCAGCAGCTGTTATTTTAAGAGTCACACGCTTTCTTTTTTTTTTTAAATATGTATTGCCCCTTGTGGTTGTCCGTATGGTTTTCTTTGCATGAATAAAGGAAAAAAAATTGTGATACTTTAATAGTTTATGTGAGGTCAAGACTGGATTATTTTATTGAAATTCATTCACATTTTCCACAAAAGCCATTCTTTAATATTTGGATATTATAAATTAATTTCACACGTATGCTACAAATTTAGGAAACATCAAGACAGGGAACGAGGAAGGCGTCAACATATTACAGCAATGCACATCTTTGGTGTACACGACACTGCCGTACCTGCAGGGCCTGTTGCAGGAGCTGGACATCTGTGGTTCCAGTGACTTCTCTCAGCTGGTTCAGTAGTGTCTGTTGGTGCTGCCAGGATAAATGCACAGACAGACAAGGCTGTTCAACATACCGTTAACACACTTACAATGCACCCAGACACACTGGGGAAAATGACAGTACAGGACTCACCGCTATGTAAACTGCCCATTGTCGTTGGTGTTAATAGGCCTCATTCTGAAATTAAGGATCACGGTCTTCCTAATATTAGAAATAAATAGGTGAGTGCTACGTGGTGCACTTTCAATTTTCTTTGCATTGAAATGGTGATTTTTTTTTTTTTGGGGGGGGGGGGGGGGGTGGGGGGTGGGGCTGGCATGTGGAGGATCAGTGAAATCCAGCAGGTTTGTACCACATTCAGCAAATGCAAGAATTCAATATACACTACCAAACAAGAAACACGTGGTTTATTTTCTTAACATAGATGTATTGGATCATGATCATTTGCATAACCAAGACTGCATCTGTGAAGATCAAGTATGGCTAGGTACACAGTCAAGAAAACAGCAAATTCATCATCTACTAAAATTGATCAAATAATTATTGTCAATGTATTTAACGAAGTGACTATTAGCCAGTGTATCGTCTAAAACACAGTTTAGTTATCTGGTGATGGTTTTTATCGTCTTTACTCCTTTTTCATATTCCATTTTAATCAAATCCAGTCTTAATTTTCCAATAATTAGATTGGTGTTGAGGAAAATGTTGTTTTTAATTTTCTTTATTCGGTTCAAAAATGTTTTTCTACTGCTTTATCACAATTTAAACCAATGGGATTTACCACAACAGATTTATGGACCCACTTTTTACTTCTACAAGAAGATAGTTGCAACAAAATTTATGATCAAATGCTGGTATGACCAAGGACATTACTGTAGTGAGAGCCATTAACAGATAATCAGTACAGAGGTGCAGTAAACTCACATTTGATTAAATAGCCTAATTAAAATTAGCGCTTTATATAATTTAAATTTAAACTGGACAAAGAGAATTACTTTCAGCCCAAAAGTGATCAGGGCAATACTTTTGTGCAAATAAATGCACCAAGATTCACACACAGCAAACTTGGCTGCATGTCTTTCAGGCAACAGACCTAAAGCCTTGACATCATTTGGGCCTGCTTATACTTGTCTAAACCACACACATTTAGGCATGGCGACAAACTTAAAATAATGTAAGCACTAGTACGACGCAGGCTGCATTTTCCCCTCCACATTGTTGTCAAATACAGCTGTGGTGGTATCCAAGGCAACAGGCACTGCAAGTTCAACTGCAGAGCACAGGCCATTTCCACTTAGTGTCAGGACCTCTTTGTGGCCACTTCAGCAAGAAGGGCCACCTTTTGCTTCTCAAAAAAGTTGAGTGGGGAACAACACACGCATCAAATCTAAGTGCTATAAATAATGCACCACCACTTTCTGTTCACCTTGTTCAGACAGAGCAATATGTAGCTGTTGTTCTATAATTACAGGAGTGACATCCTGTGCTGTAAAGACACCATGCCTCAGTAGAACCCTGAGTCTATCTGACCACTGGCCTTCAAATGAACAGAAAAACACAGGGAAATTGCTGAATGCTGCGGACAGAGCTCGTACACACATACCTATATCCCAGTCTGGTATGAAATGCAAGTCAAGAACACAGATGAGTAATATCTCAGGCATTATTGCCTGTGCACGGACCGGGTGACTTGCCTCACAAGGCTGACACAAACCCCCGATGCACACTGCATCCCCAGTGGCTGACTGCTGCCCAGGCTGTCTCTATTTACCAGGTGACCTGTACAAGTGAATTAACACTACCACACTAACAAGCTGATACAGAGCCAAGAACACAGTGTGGGCATCAGCCAGTCACTAGTTACAGCACTGTCCATCACAGTTCTAGTGTGCACAACCAAACACATCACGCAAGAAACTGTGCTCCTATAACAGATTCAATCTCCCTTACCATCAGTAAAATTAAATAAAATTATTTTAAGTGACCCCAGGACTCAGTTCAAAACTTTGTGCACACTACTAAATAATACTTTTCTTTCAAAACTACTAGTGAATATGATGCCCTCAGTGGATATTTATCCCTCATTTCAATATCATCATTAGATGTTTCTGAAAAAGTAGCTGGCTTGGGGATTTAAAAAAATTCCCAATTTGAAAACGTATATACATATGGGATTGAAAACACTTGCAATATTTGTGGTTTCAAATATTGGCATGCATCTATTCACTCGATTATGCATTGATTATGTGAAAAAAAATTCACACTGCCAGTGTATTTCCATTTCTTTGAACTGCAGTTTGGCAGTGTGTTACACTAAACATACATTTTATTTCCTTCACAGTTCGTTTTGTAAGATTGTGTTTGCATCCATTCGTACAAAAACATAAATAAAAACATGTCCCGTGCTTTACCATAAAATTGTGCCTTTAGACATAAAGGCAGCACTGTAAACGCTATTAAACAGTATCAGTCCAGTTATGTAACCAATTATGTGATTTACAAGCCAAAGACAGAAATGTGGGTAGGTTCAAGGCTCTAGGGACCTTTAGATGGATAGGTTAAGGTATTTCGTAGCGTTCCTTCCACATGTATTTATGCAAAATGAGAATTTGGCTGATAACGCACAGTAAAAAAACTATATGTAGCTAGCAGTATGGAAGTAACCGTATCCAACCGGCTGCAAAGGCAAATGCTCAACATGCAGTGATTGCGCACTTACATTTCAGTATTGGTATGTAACACAAAGCGTAACAAAATAACTGATTTACACTGTATCATCCATGTCCTAACAAAACGTCAAGATGATTGCGCATACAGTAATATTAGTTAGCAAGCTATAACCCAACTTGTTTGCAGCACCTTAAGAAATATGTCCACACTGACACCACTATGATTCAGACCGTGGACCACGTCCAAAATACTAGGGTCAGGCTTTAACTTACGCTGGCAACCCTGTATGTAAACAAATATTTCATAAGTGTAATTTAAGCAGCTAGCTAGATTGCTGGCGTAGCTAACTTATCCAAGCACACGGCGCGCAGTTGGTTTCTGCACTGAAGTGCAAGCTAGCTCGCATTAGCTATCTTCACCCAAGTTCTAGGGTGTCTGTTCGGCTAAAATGTTCGCAAACCATCGATTACAACATAACGTTATCAAATGTATCAATATCACAAGACGTTAACCACATAGCTAGCCGACTATGTTTGTCAACATGTTCACTTGCAAATAGTATAACTAGCGAATAATCATATGCCAGCTAGCTAATGTGAGTTAAGCAAGGTGTTCCACTTAATCGCGTGCTAGAGCCTAGCTAGCTCGGGAATGATGCTAGCTACTGTCACGCCTTTAAACCAAGTTAGCCAGCTAGCATGCTAGCTATATAAACAAGCTCACAAAACATTGTTTCGCGACCGAACACTATTACTAAGAAGTTAGATAGCTACATAGTCATAATTGGGGAATATGTCCCGACGATCGTAGTAGGTTTCGTTACGACAAATAGTCAGTCAATCAACTGAAAAGAATAAGGGACAACTACATAACGTAGCCGCTAACTCCTGGCTAATACAATTTCGTTCTGCTAACTTGGATAGCAGGCTAGCTAGCAACCTATCAAAACATGATCTTAGTAAGCGTAATCCGGCAATGTCAAATACAGTACTTAGCTAACTATCGCACATTTTCATTACTAGCTAGCTTCTTAGTGATGTTCCTGAAAAAACGTGGATCCTCGCACTCAATTGTAAGAGGTACCGAGGATCTTATCCCTCCTTTAGCCATTACTACTGAGTCTCTAGCCTGCATTACGCTAGCAGCACCTCCAAATACAAGCTTACCTTCTGAGAATGTTGCTGGAGGACATTCTGCTCCACGGTCATGGCCGGTTGAGAAGGAAATAAAATTTAAAAATACAAACAAGAGTAAAATACGTTGCTAAAACCAAGAGAATTTAAAAATCAGTTAAGATGTCCCCCTTTTAATCAGCGCAATAACAGGCGCCATGGGAAATGCAGGCAAGGAAGGAAAAATGCATGTATCTATCAACACGATTGTTTTTCTGTATTCCATTAGTCGAGCCTGGGTAGACTGCATTTACGTCATGGGTCTAACCCTCAAACATGACGTGACCTAACAAACTATATGTGGCATCCCGAAATCTCAAGCGTCGTTCAGGAACCTCAAAGTAAACGTCTGAAGGTTTCACTCATCCTGCAGCGACAAAATCATTAATGGTTTTACGCATTCCATTGAATATATTCTTTTGAATATATTCTTCGGAATATACAGTTCTCTTCTTGGTGCAGTCGGTGGCCAGAACTGATCGTTTGTGCATCCTGATGAAATTAAAAAGTTCTACAGATTCTCTGGCTGAATCTAACGCTCCTGTATCTTAGCAGAAATTAGAAGACAGCATGTTTTCATCTTATAGGTTTAATGACCTGATTTACACGGGTATTCTTCTTAGATATTGCAAATTACACTTTGGCCCCATAATAAGTCAATGAATTTCAGTTTGGCGATTAGTAGAAAGATGTACAAAATCCTAATTAACATGGCATGCACACTCGCCTATTTTTCATAACCATAGGTTTCTTACTGATAATCGCCCGTTTACCTCCTTACAATGGAACAGGCAAGGGCATTCACGTTTTATCAGATGTTTATTACGTTCCAGGACCTGCAATTACAGCACAATCTTCCAGGCTCCTCTTTCTTTTTATACTTGAGACTTAGCTCTGCGGGCCTGCGGTGTCCCCTAGGGAAAGAGTTTACCCTTGCATCCAATGGATAATTTGTTTTTTGTTAAGCATAAATCAAAAGGATTAGCATCTTTAATTAACATTTTTATTCTACAGACCTCTTACAAACGTTTAACAATATCTATTTGGAATAGAGGCTTAAATACAAAAGATGATGACATTCCATGGATTGAGATTTGGCATAATATCCAAAAATCCTAAATTTGTCTAAATTTTTTTCAAAGGGTGTATCTTACTCCTCGTAGGTGCTACAATATGAAGATTTCCCCTAATCTGGTGTGTACTCCCTGCCAGGGCGACAATATAGGCAGTTTTTTGCATATGATCTGGGAGTGTTCTAAGGTTTTGATGTTCTGGAAATGGGTTTCCCAGACTCTAAAGTTAAAGAGGAATGTTCCTCTCTCTTGTAGGGTGTTGATATTGAATTCAGACCTTGATTTCTGTCAGCATCAGAAGCGGATCTGGTTAGCTGGTGTGATTGCAGCTAAAGTTACTGGTAAGTCTTCACTCCTTGCTATGGCACCGTTGGGTCCTGGGGGTTTGTAGAACAGGTGAGTCTATATCTCTCTGGTTGTATGAATTGTGTGTATGTTGAATGATATTTAAAACCTGAGTACAGCGAGGTGCAGAAATAAAACATTGTTCACAAACAAAGTTCTACAAATTCTGTCCATCCAGCCAGATGAAAGATAGGTTTGCATTCTATGCATTGGCTCACTCTAGACACATACTGAAGTGGTTATTTTTTAAAATTTTGTCAACTGGTAAAAAAGTATGATCTATACATAACCTATATTTTTATTATTATTATTGGGAGGGGGGTCTCACCCTGTAGATTGGCGTATGTGAAATTTCGACTTCTAAGACTCATGAGTGCTGCCAATTACAACTTACAGCCAATATGATAGGACTTAACCATTACCAAAATTTTTTTAGGTATCTCACTCCAGTGCTTCCTATGAGCAACTGTTTTCATTTTAATATCCAGGGTCAGAAATTATATAACATTTTTGGTGTTAAAAATACGATACGTACTGGAAGACGTTTTAAAAGTGTTACATAGTTTTAAGAAAACGAGTCTGTGAATGCATACGTACATTTGTTTGAATGTGGTACAGCACAAGTTTGTGTGTGTGTGCCTTGTGGACACTGCCACATTAGCTTTGTACTGTTTTGATATTCAACAGGCACAATATACTAAAGGTTTGTAGAAAAAAAATCCTATAAAAAAGACAAGACAGAAAAAAGATTTAGTCAGACTACCCTTTGCTCCCAGTCCTGGAGCACTGTTTTTCAGAGGAGCCAAGTTTATCAGTGAGCAGGAAAGGGTTGAGCCGGCCATACTGAAAGGTAGAAGGGAGAACAGATGATAACAGAGGTGGTTCTCATAGAAGATGAGTGCAGTTTAGCATCAGCCATGTTTTTTATTCCCCAGAAGGCGAGCTTCGGGAATGTGGAGGCACACAGAGTAGGGTTATAGCGTGGGCAGGAATGAGTGGTGTAATAACTAGCAGCTTACAGTGGTGGTGCAACCTTGTGTGTAGGAGGGAGGTCATGTGTGGAATAGTTGTACTGTGGACTGAGGGATACAGAGAAATATATTAGATGGAGGGTTGTGCAGTGTGTTATCAAGATTTTGCAATAAAGTAGCTGCTATAACAGTCATTCCCATTAGTGGGATTTCAGAGGTGCTTTAAGGATGCTGTGCGTGTGTGTGTGTGTGTGTGTGTGTGTGTGTGTGTGTGAATATGCACATATGTGCAATGATGACATGAAGATATGTAAATATGAAAATGCGTTAAAAACTTTGAGCCATAACATGGCTCGTGCTAAAGGATATTGGAACCTATGATATGCACTGAACCACTCAGTCAGACCACCCAGTGGGCTTCTATTCTGTGTCTTTTAACCTGTGAGGTACATTTCTGTCTAGAAGCAGGGGTATCTGAGCTCTGAATAAAAAAGTAAGCAGAGAGTCAGAGATACCAGAGCACAGCAGCCATCTCTGCATCAACTGCGACTACTACATATTTCTGCAGGAGACAGAATAGTTTAACTATGTAGTCATAAGGACTTAACTGAGGACAGCACTGGTCAACCACAGCTTCACATGAACTGGCCAAAGATTGAAAAGACTCATTAAAATAACTGTTTGGAGCAGAATCCACAGAATGTTAAGAAAAGGTTTTGCTATAGCAGTGATGCGCAATCTGACCACTCTTCTGTATTGCATTATGCATGGCATCCATCCTTTATTGCTAAGGGTGCCTGAAAACAACTGACTGATTACCCTTAAAACTGGTCTGTCAGATCACTTGTTATACACTCTAAATGAATGTGGCACATTAAACTCCAGCCAATCAGGGTGATCAGAAATAATTCACTTATAAATCACCACTGCAACTGTCTGCTCCAGATTATTTGGCAACTTGAAGAAACAGTATGTGCCAGAGACATGTTTTATACCACCTGTCCAAACACAGGGAATAGACTGTCAGATGTGAACGATTTCAGTCTCTAATAATGACTTACACAGTTATGGGAGGGCGAGTGATGGGAAATTAACGGTGAAGCCACACTGTACGTCGGCTCCGCCTGGCGGCTACACCGCCTCCATTAATTTTGAATGAGAGGTGGTGGCACACCCCCGCAAGGCATGTTGGGATTGCAGGTGGCGCTGGGCAAGGCGGTGGGGTTCAACTTTGACCCCCCAGACAAGACAACGCTGCATTGCGGTAACCAATCAGATTTGATCTAATGATCCGTCAAGTAAATTGTCCCAATTTTTTTCAAATTTGAGTTGCACATTCTATAGTTCCACAATGGAAGACTCACTCGTAATTGCCTTTATTGGGTTTCCAAACTTTATACGATCTCCTACAGAGACACCGATAAGAGGAACGCAGCATGGAGAAAAGTCTCTGAAATTATCGGTGGCTCTGCTATGTAAATGTATCCATTATTAGGGGTCCAAGCAGCGAAGCTGGTGGAACCCTATTGTATCTGTTAGGATTATTAGGGGTCCAAGCAGCGAAGCTGGTGGAACCCTATTGTATCTGTTAGGATTATTATTATTAGGGGTCCAAGCAGCGAAGCTGGTGGAACCCTATTGTATCTGTTAGGATTATTATTATTATTATTATTATTATTATTCTTATTTTTCTCCGGTAAAAGTGTCTGAGGCTCAGCAACCATAAGTCCTGGAGCAACCAAATTTGGCACGTGGGTTCCTATGGGCCCCCACTACTCAGGCACTAAAAACCACGTACGTGGACCAGATGGTGGCGCTATAACAAAGCGTTTTGCATAAAAGGCCATAACTGTCACACCATAAGTCAGATCAACACAAAACTTCATCGACCTATGCATCTGAACGTGCTCTACAACTTTGCCATTGGCCCCACCTATGTCCGCCATATTGTTTGCCCGCCATTTAGACTTTTTAGTTGGGGCGTGGCAGTTTTCTCGGCTAAAATGTCTGAGGCTCAGCAACCATAAGTTGTAGACCAACCAAATTTGGTAGGTGGGTTCCTATGGCCCCACAGTACTCAGGCACTAAAAATCACCTATGTCGGCCAGATGGTGGCGCTATAACAAAGGATCATAGTTTAAAAGGCCATAACTCCCACACCGTAAGTCTGATCGACACAAAACTTCATCAACTGATGCATCTGAATGTGCTCTACAACTTTCCTATTGGGAGAACCTACGTCCGCCATATGGTTTGCACACCATTTGGACTTTTTCATTAGGTGGGGTGCGGAAAAACTGGAGCTCCAAATCCAAACGATTACGACATCGAGTAAACTTCTTTACGGCAAGCGACAACCATGGCGACGCTAGTTTTTCTCAGTGAAAGCACGGTCTGACACTGCCACCTAGCGTGCATGCTAGGATAGGCGACCAAAAGTTTTTCAGTAAAAGCTTTCTGAGAGGATGAATAATTACTTTTCTTTGGCATGGATCCATTTGAAGACAGTATCGGGTGAGTTCGTTTAGTCTTTGAATCTGTCATTATGCTGAGAAATAGTTAAACCATTTTATTGATAGGTTCTGAGTTTCTGTGCACACGCGCGAAAACACGCTGGTATAATAAAACAATGACGGTAATACATATATAGTCCGCTTCGTTCCGTTGCTACCATAACATAACAGACTATCTTATGTCTACAGCTGCAGTTCTCGCTGCAATTTCAAACATTGAATATTCACAAAAGACGCAATTTATGCTGTACTTTGCCAATGTCTAAATAAATAATACGCTACGGTAAAGCTTTGAGAGGATGAATCATTATTTTTCTTTGGCATGGATCCATTTGAAGACAATATCGGATGAGTTCGTTCAGTATTTAAATCTGTCATTATCGTGAGAAATAGCTAAACCATTGTATTGATAGGTTTTGAGTTTCTGTGCACACGCGCGAAAACACGCTGGTATAATGAAACAATGACGGTAGCCTAATACATATATAGTCCGCTTCGTTCCGTTGCTACCATAACATAACAGACTATCTTGTGTCTACAGCTGCAGTTTCTCACTGCAATTTCAAACATTGAATATTCACAAAAGACGCAATTTATGCTGTACTTTGCCAATGTCTAAATAAATAATACGCTCCGGTAAAGCTTTGACAGGATGAATAATTACTTTTCTTTGGCATGGCTCCATTTGAAGACAGTATCGGGTGAGTTCGTTAAGTCTTTAAATCTGTCATTATGCTGAGAAATAGCTAAACCATTTCATTGATAGGTTCCGAGTTTCTGTGCAAACGCGCGAAAACACGCTGGTATAATGAAACAATGACGGTAGCCTAATACATATATGGTACGCTTCGTTCCGTTGCTACCATAACATAACGACCTACAGCTGCAGTTTCTCGCTGCAATGACTAATATTGAATATAAACAAAAGACGCATTTTACGCTGTAGTCTGCCAATGCCTAAAATAATACGGTCCATTTGAAGACAACATCGGGTGAGTTCGTTTAGTCTTTAAATCCGTCATTGTGCTGAGAAATCGTATTCTCAATTTAATTTCTAAATTGACTGTAAGCTTAGGGTTGTAACTAGGTAGTTGTTCCGTAGGTGACTTAGTCTTAACTCGTCTTAACTATTGCTTGAATGTTCTCATAGACTGCGTTGTTGCTGTTCTTGTTTGTGTTAGCGTTAATCAGTTTAACTTACTGGGTCTAAGTTGAACTATGCGGATGTTTCCTGCACTTGGAACGGTATTTCTCTCTAGGGTTTTCGGCACACTAATTCCTGGTTATGGTTATACATTTTGTTGTACGTCGCTCTGGATAAGAGCGTCTGCCAAATGCCTGTAATGTAATGTAATGTAATGTAATGCAATATTCCGTAGCAACAAGATAAACCCGACATTAGCCCTAAAATATGCCAATACAGCAGTTAAAACGCTGCTCACTGAATAACGAAATAAACGAGACAATTAAAAAAAAAATTATACCATGTCATTCTACAGTCAATATCTGTGACTAAACATTTAATAAATATACAATCTTACCATCGGTTTTACGCGTAGAGATGTCCCTTTTGCGAATGAGTGGTTATATATTGTCTTGGATAATCCGTTTGTGAAATGTCGGATATTTTCAAAAATAGCTGTGCGTAATACCACACCTGTTGCTTACGGCGTTGTCGTTCTTCTTAGTCCAATTTGGCTTGATTGACAATTCATTTATTCAGTAGGTGAGAGTATAAGCTTTCTAACGATGTATAACATGTCTGATTTGGCTTTTGGAATAGCGTTTTATAGGTCAGCTTAACCGAAAATTTTCTGATCTGCCAATGTCTACATAAATAAACCGGTAGGCTGCTCTGCGGTCAGCACGCGGGTCGCGAGTTGATATTAAGTCCTTTTTTTTTAGTTTTTTCTCAATGTCGTCTTTATTATTTGAAATGTGCATTTAGTGTCATTATTCTATCTGTCTCTGTGGCGCTCTGAAATGTGCATTCTCTGCTAAACTGAGCAATGGATTGGAATATGTGTCTGACGTAGTGTTGCACGGTATGCCAAAACTTCAGCACTTTCTGGGTACTTAAAAAAAAAAAAAACAGAAAAAAAAAAACGGTTTCGTATTTGAATTTCCCGATGTTCGGTAGTTCTGTGTCAAATGTAAAAGCCAGGGAAATGTGTCTCCCGCATTACTGATTTAGAGGATGAAAAGTGTAGTTTGTCAGAATCGCTAGATGGCAGTAGCAACTAAGGTTGTCAAGTGAGGTGACCTGCGCTTGTGCATTCACTTCCCTGATACAGCGCAAGCTTTGACTCAGTTCACTTCAGTAGCAATAGGTGTTCCAATTTGGAAATATTTTATTATAGATAGATGCTGTATTGTTATTAAAATATGCTGTTTTTCAATCTATTTAAAGGTGAAAGACCTGTTTTAAAAATTATTTACTTTACAACTGTTTAATTTTTGAAATATTTTTAACATTTTTCTATTGTTCAGTGTTGTAACACTATAGGCCTATGCATATTAATATGTTGAAGAGGCTTCAACTTAAAGGTTGTTAATGAACCAGGTTGTTCATAAACCATGAATTCGAAAATGAGGTCAACCCTTGTGGACATTATGTTTCTGATCTATTAAGGTAATTTCAGTATCGTTCGGTACCGAGTATCTAATTAGCATCGTTTAAGTTTCAAATATCATTTCAGTATTGAGTATCGTAATACTAAACCTGGTATCACTATCAAAGTCAAAATTTTGGTATCGTGACAACACTAGTGTGACACCTTTTTTAGTTGCGACGCAGAAACGCTGCAGCTGTGCATACACGCCGGACCATCAAAGTGTTACGACATGCCATCTAAGTGTTACGACATAGTAAAGGCCTTGACGGGAAGCGGCCCGGACACATCCATGGCGACGTAACTAAGTGATCCGACAGCATCTCTTAGCACACTATTGGCCGCAAGTCATCAATATTTTATACAATCATCATGATATTCAGTAGATATGTTTGGTGAAGGCGTATGATCATGAGGACAAAGCCATTTTAAAATCGCTCCATAGGGGGCGCGATGCTGCCAATGCTTGGACCCCTTCCAACGCCGCTTGCGGCTTTAATTATTAGGGGTCCAAGCAGCGAAGCTGGTGGAACCCTATTGTATCTGTTAGGATTATTATTCTTATTTTTCTCCGCTAAAAGTGTCTGAGGCTCAGCAACCATAAGTCCTGGAGCAACCAAATTTGGCAGGTGGGTTCCTATGGCCCCCCACTACTCAGGCACTAAAAACCACGTACGTCGGCCAGATGGTGGCGCTATAACAAAGGGTTTTGCGTAAAAGGCCATAACTCCCACACCATAAGTCAGATCAACACAAAACTTCATCGACCTATGCATCTGAACGTGCTCTACAACTTTGCCATTGGCCCCACCTATGTCCGCCATATTGTTTGCCCGCCATTTAGACTTTTTAGTTGGGGCGTGGCAGTTTTCTCAGCTAAAATGTCTGAGGCTCAGCAGCCATAAGTTGTAGACCAACCAACTTTGGTAGGTGGGTTCCTATGGCCCCCCACTACTCAGGCACTAAAAATCACCTATGTCGGCCAGATGGTGGCGCTATGACAAAGGATCATAGTTTAAAAGGTCATAACTCCCACACCGTAAGTCAGATCAACACAAAACTTCATCGACTGATGCATCTGAATGTGCTCTACAACTTTCCTATTGGGAGCACCTATGTCCGCCATATGGTTTGCACACCATTTGGACTTTTTCAGTAGGTGGGGTGCGGAAAAGCTGGAGCTCCAAATCCAAACGATTACGACATCGAGTAAACTTCTTTACGGCAAGCGACAACCATGGCGACGCTAGTTTTTATCAGTGAAAGCACGGTCTGACACTGCCACCTAGCGTGCATGCTAGGATAGGCGACCAAAAGTTTTTCAGTAAAAGCTTTCTGAGAGGATGAATAATTACTTTTCTTTGGCATGGATCCATTTGAAGACAGTATCGGGTGAGTTCGTTTAGTCTTTGAATCTGTCATTATGCTGAGAAATAGTTAAACCATTTTATTGATAGGTTCTGAGTTTCTGTGCACACGCGCGAAAACACGCTGGTATAATAAAACAATGACGGTAATACATACATAGTCCGCTTCGTTCCGTTGCTACCATAACATAACAGACTATCTTGTGTCTACAGCTGCAGTTTCTCGCTGCAATTTCTAACATTGAATATTCACAACTGACGCAGTTTATACTGTACTCTGCCAATGTCTACATAAATAATACGCTACGGTAAAGCTTTGAGAGAATGAATCATTACTTTTCTTTGACATGGATCCATTTGAAGACAATAACAGGTGAGTTCGTTTACTCTTTAAATCCGTCATTATGCTGAGAAACAGCTAAACCATTTTATTTATGGGTTCTGAGTTTCTGTGCAAACGCGCGAAAACACGCTGGTATAATGAAATAATAACGGTAGCCTAATACATATATAGTCCGCTTCGTTCCGTTGCTACCATCACATAACGACCTAGAGTTGCAGTTTCTCGCTGCAATTACTAATATTGAATATAAACAAAAGACGCAATTTATGCTGTAGTCTGCCAATGTCAAAATAAATAATACGGTCAATTTGAAGACAATATCGAGTGAGTTCGTTTAGTCTTTAAATCCGTCATTATGCTGAGAGAAATCGTATTCTCAATTTAATCTCTAAATTGACTGTAAGCTTAGGGTTGTAACTAGGTAGTTGTTTCGTAGGTGACTTAGTTTTAACTCGTCTTAACTATTGCTTGAATTTTTTCATAGACTGCGTTGTTGCTGTTCTTGTCTGTGTTAGTGTTAATCAGTGTAACCTACAGGGTTTAAATTGAACAATGCGGTTGTTCCCTGCACTTAGAACGGTAGGCTACTGCCCTCTAGGGTTTTCGACACACTTGTTCCTGGTTATGGTTATACATTTTGTTGTACATCGCTCTGGATAAGAGCGTCTGCCAAATGCCTGTAATGTAATGCAATATTCCGTAGCAACAAGATGAACCCGACATTAGCCCTAAAATATGCCAATACAGCAGTGAAAACGCTGCTAACTGAATGACGAAATAAGCGAGACTAACTTTTTTTTAAAAAATTACCACGTCATTCTACAGTCAATATCTGGGACTACACATTGAATAAATATACAATCATACCATTGGTTTTACGCGTAGAGATGTCCCTTTTGCGAATGAGTGGCCATATATTGTCTTGGATAATCCGTTTGTGAAATGTCGGATTTTTTCAAAAATAGCTGTGCGTAATACCACACCTGTTGCGTACGGCGTTGTCGTTCTTCTTAGTCCAATTTGGCTTGATTGACAATTCATGTATTCAGTAGGTGAGATTATAAGCTTTCTAACGATGTATAACATGTCTGACTTTGCTTTTGGAATAGCGTTTTATAGGTCAACGCAACTAAAACGTTTCTTATTTGCCAATGTCTAAATAAATAAAACGGTAGTCTACTTCGCGCGGACCACGCAATTCGCGAGTTGATATAAGGTCTTTTTTCCGTTTTTTCTCAATGTCGTAGTTATTATTTGAAATGTGCATTCATGTGTTATTATTCTATCTGTCTCTGTGGCGCTCTGAAATGTGCATTCTCTGCTAAACTGAGCAATGGATTGGAATATGTGTCTGACGTAGTGTTGCACAGTATACCAAAACTTCAGCACTTTCTCGGCACTTAAAAAAAAAGAAAAGAAAAAAAATTAACGGTTCGGTATTAGAATATTCCGACGTTCGGTAGTTTTGAGTCAAATATAAAAGCCAGGGAAAATTGTCTCCCGCATTACTGATTTAGAGGATGAAAAGTGTAGTTTGTCAGAATCTTCGCTAGAAGGCAGTAGCAACTAAGGTTGGCAAGTGAGGTGACTTGTGCTTGTGCACTCAGCTCTTTGATTCAGCGCAAGCTTTGACTCAGTTCACTTCAGTAGCAATAGGTGTTCCAATTTGGAAATATTTTATTATAGATAGATGCTGTATTGTTATTACAATATGCTGTTTTTAAATCTATTTAAAGGTGAAAGACCTGTTTTAAAGATTATTTACTTTACAACTGTTCAATTTCAGAAATATATTTAACATATTTCTCCATTGTTCAGTGTTGTAACACTATAGGCCTCTGCATATTCATATGTTGCAGAGGCTTCAACTTAAAGGTTGTTCATGAACCAGGTTGTTCATAAACCATGAATTTGTTTTTCTAATTATTATTCTATTCTATCATGACAACACTAGTGTGGCGCTTTTTTTAGTTGCGGCAGGGAAGCGCTGCAGCTGTACATACACGCTCGGCCATCTAAGTGTTACGCCATGCCATCTAAATGTTACGACATAGTCAAGGCCTTGACGTGAAGCTGTCAGGACACATCCATGGCGACGCAACTAAGTCATCAGCCAGCGTCTCAGCACAAAATTGGCCACAAGTCATCAATTTTTTATACGATCATCACAATATTCAGTACATATGTTGGGTGAAGGCGTATGACCATGAGGACACAGCCATTTTAAAATCGCTCCATAGGGGGCGCGATGCTGCCAATGCTTGGACCCCTCCCAACGCCGCTTGCGGCTTTAATTATTATTATTATTCTTATTATTTTTCTCCGGTAAAAGTGTCTGAGGCTCAGCAACCATAAGTCCTGGAGCGACCAAATTTGGCAGGTGGGTTTCTATGTGCCCCCACTACTCAGGCACTAAAAATCACGTACGTCGGCCAGATGGTGGCGCTATAACAAAGGGTTTTGCGTAAAAGGCCATAACTCCCACACCATAAGTCCGATCAACACAAAACTTCATCAACATATGCATGTGAACGTGCTCTATAACTTTGCCATTGGGACCACTTGTGTCCGCCATATTGTTTGCCAGCCATTTTGACTTTTTAGTTGGGGCGTGGCAGTTTTCTCCGCTAAAATGTCTGAGGCTCAGCAACCATAAGTTGTAGACCAAGCAAATTTGGTAGGTGCGTTCCTGTGGCCCCCCGCTACTCAGGCACTAAAAATCACCTATGTCGGCCAGATGGTGGCGCTATAACAAAGGATCATACTTTAAAAGGTCATAACTCCCACACCGTAAGTGAGATCAACACAAAACTTAATCGACTGATGCATCTGAATGTGCTCTACAATGTTCCTATTGGGAGCATCTATGTCCGCCATATGGTTTGCACACCATTTGGACTTTTTCATTAGGTGGGGTGCGGAAAAGCTGGAGCTCCAAATCCAAACGATTACGACATCGAGTAAACTTCTTTACGGCAAGCGACAACCATGGCGACGCTAGTTTTTATCAATGAAAGCACGGTCTGACACTGCCACCTAGCGTGCATGCTAGGATAGGCGACCAAAAGTTTTTCAGTAAAAGCTTTCTGAGAGGATGAATAATTACTTTTCTTTGGCATGGATCCATTTGAAGACAGTATCGGGTGAGTTCGTTTAATTTTTAAATCAGTCATTATGCTGAGAAATAGCTCAACCATTTTATTGATAGGTTCTGAGTTTCTGTGTAAACGCGCGAAAACACGCTGGTATAATGAAACAATGACGGTAGTCCAATACATATAGTCCGCTTCGTTCCGTTGCTACCATAACATAACGACCTACAGCTGCAGTTTCTCGCTGCAATTACTAATATTGAATATAAACAGAAGACGCAATTTATGCTGTAGTCTGCCAGTGTCTAAATAAATAATACGGTCCATTTGAAGACAATATCGGGTGAGTTCGTTTAGTCTTTAAATCCGTCATTGTGCTGAGAGAAATCGTATTCTCAATTTAATCTCTACATTGACTGTAAGCTTAGGGTTGTAACTAGGTAGTTGTTCCGTATGTGACTTAGTCTTAACTCGTCTTAACTATTGCTTGAATGTTTTCATAGACTGCGTTGTTGCTGTTCTTGTTTGTGTTAGCGTTAATCAGTTTTACCTACTGGGTCCAAGTTGAACTATGCGGTTGTTCCCTGCACTTGGAGCGGTATTTCTCTCTAGGGTTTTCGGCACACTTATTCCTGGTTATGGTTATACACTTTGTTGTACGTCGCTCTGGATAAGAGCGTCTGCCAAATGCCTGTAATGTAATGCAATATTCCGTTGCAACAAGATAAACCCGACATTAGCCCTAAAATATGCCAATACAGCAGTGAAAACGCTGCTCACTGAATAACGAAATAAACGAGACAATTTTGTTTTTTTCCTTATACTATGTCATTCTAAAGTCAATATATGGGACTAAACATTTAATAAATATACAATCCTACCATCGGTTTTACGCGTAGAGATGTCCTTTTTGCGAATGAGAGGTCATATATTGTCTTGAACAATCCGTTGGCGAAATATACGCGCATTTTTGATCACTGGGTAGGCTACCTTCAAAAATAGCTGTGCGTAATACCACACCTGTTGCTTTGGCTTCATTGACAATTCATTTATTCAGTAGGTGAGATTATAAGCTTTCTAACGATGTATAACATGTCTGATTTAGCTTTTGAAATAGCGTTTTATAGGTCAGCGTAACCGAAAACTTTCTCATCTGCCAATGTCTACATAAATAAAACGGTAGGCTTCTTTGCCCGCATCACGCAATTCGCGAGTTGATATTATGTCTTTCTTCCGTTTTTTCTCAATGTCGTATTTATTATTTGAAATGTGCATTCATGTGTTATTATTCCATCTGTCTCTGTGGCGCTCTGAAATGTGCATTCTCTGCTAAGCTGAGCAATGGATTGGAATATGTGTCTGACGTAGTGTTGCACGGTATACCAAAACTTCAGCACTTTCTCGGTACTTAAAATTTTTTTAAAAAAATTAAAAATAAACGGTTCGGTATTAGAATATTCCGACGTTCGGTAGTTTTGAGTTAAATGTAAAAGCCACGGATAATTGTCTCCCGCATTACTGATTGAGAGGATGAAAAGTGTAATTTGTCAGAATCTTCGCTAGAAGGCAGTAGCAACTAAGGTTGCCAAGTGAGGTGACTTGTGCTTGTGCACTCAGCTCTTTGATTCAGCGCAAGCTTTGACTCAGTTCACTTCAGTAGCAATAGGTGTTCCAATTTGGAAATATTTTATTATAGATAGATGCTGTATTGTTATTAAAATATGCTGTTTTTAAATCTATTTAAAGGTGAAAGACCTGTTTTTAAAGATTATTTAGTTTACAACTGTTTAATTTTTGAAATATATTTAACATGTTTTTCTATTGTTCAGTGTTGTAACACTATAGGCCTATGCATATTAATATGTTGAAGAGGCTACAACTTAAAGGTTGTTAATAAACCATGAATTAGAAAATGAGGTCAACCCTTGTGGACATTACGTTTCTGATCTATTAAGGTTATTTCAGTATCGTTAGGTACCGAGTATCGAATTAGCACCGTTTAAGTTTCAAGTATCATTTCAGTATTGAGTATCGTAATACTAAACCTGGTACCAGTATCAAAGTCAAAATTTCGGTATCGTGACAACACTAGTGTGACGCCTTTTTTAGTTGCGGCGCAGAAACACTGCAGCTGTGCATGCACACCGGACCATCTAAGTGTTATGACATGCCATCTAAGTGTTACGACATAGTAAAGGCCTTGACGGGAAGCGGCCAGGACACATCCATGGCGACGTAACTAAGTCATCCGACAGCGTCTCTTAGCTCAAAATTGGCCATAACTCATCAATATATCATACGATCATCATGATATTCAGTAGATATGTTGGGTGAAGGCAACATATCTACTGAATGAGGACGGAGTGTGGCACAGTGGGTAAGGAACTGCGCTTGTAACCGAAAGGTCGCAGGTTCGATTCCCGGGTAAGGACACTGCCGTTGTACCCTTGAGCAAGGTACTTAACCTGCATTGCTTCAGTATATATCCAGCTGTATAAATGGATACAATGTAAAGTGCTATGTAAAAAGTTGTGTAAGTCGCTCTGGATAAGAGCGTCTGCTAAATGCCTGTAATGTAATGTAATGTAATGTAATGCATATGATCGTGAGGACAAAGCCTTTTTAATATCGCTCCATAGGGGGCGCGATGCTGCCACTGCTTGGACCCCTTCCAACGCCGCTTGCGGCTTTAATTATTCTTATTTTTTTCCGCTAAAAGTGTCTGAGGCTCAGCAACCATAAGTCCTGGAGCAACCAAATTTGGCAGGTGGGTTCCTATGGCCCCCCACTACTCAGGCACTAAAAATCACGTATGTCAGCCAGATGGTGGCGCTATAACAAAGGGTAACGCGTACAAGGCCATAACTCCCACACCATAAGTTAGATCAACACAAAACTTCATCGACATATGTATCTGAACGTGCTCTACAACTTTGCCATTGGCCCCACCTATGTCCGCCATATTGTTTGCCCGCCATTTAGACTTTTTAGTTGGGGCGTGGCAGTTTTCTCCGCTAAAATGTCTGAGGCTCAGCAACCATAAGTTGTAGACCAACCAAGTTTGGCAGGTGGGTTCCTATGGCCCCCCACTACTCAGGCACTAAAATTCACCTATGTTGGCCAGATGGTGGCGCTATAACACGAAGGTCATACTTTACAAGGCCATAACTCTCACACCGTAAGTCAAATCAACACAAAATTTCATCGACTGATGCATCTGAATGTGCTCTACAACTTTCCTATTGGGAGCACCTATGTCCGCCATATGGTTTGCACACCATTTGGACTTTTTCATTAGGTGGGGTGCGGAAAAGCTGGAGCTCCAAATCCAAACGATTACGACGTCGAGTAAACTTCTTTATGGCAAGCGACAACCATGGCGACGCAAGTAATCCGACACCGTAGGGTCTAGTTTTTATCAGTGAAAGGGCGGTCTTACACTGCCACCTAGCGTGCATGCTAGGATAGGCTACCAAAAGTAAAAGCTTTCTGAGAGGATGAATAATTACTTTTCTTTGGCATGGATCCATTTGAAGACAGTATCGGGTGAGTTCGTTAAGTCTTTGAGTCTGTCATTATGCTGAGAAACAGCTAAACCATTTTATTTATAGGTTCTGAGTTTCTGTGCAAACGCGCGAAAACACGCTGGTCTAATGAAACAATGACGGTAGCCTAATACATATTTTGTCCGCTTCGTTCCGTTGCTACCATAACATAATGACCTACAGCTGCAGTTTCTCGCTGGATTTACTAATATTGAATATAAACAAAAGACGCAATTTATGCTGTAAATCGTGCTCTCAATTTAATCTCTAAATCGACTGTAAGCTTAGGGTTGTAACTACGTAGTTGTTTCGTAGATGACTTAACTTGTCTTAAATATTGCCGTAGGGTCTAGTTTTTATCAGTGAGGTGACGGTCTGACCGTCGGGAAGCATTGGAAGACAGGGTCGGGAGAGTTCGTTTAATTTTTAAATCTGTCATTATGCTGAGAAATAGCTAAACCATTTTATTGATAGGTTCTGAGTTTCTGTGCAAACGCGCGAAAACACGCTGGTATAATGCAACAATGACGGTAGCCTCATAGTCCGCTTCGTTCCGTTGCTACCATAACATAACGACCCACAGCTGCAGTTTCTCGCTGCATTTACTAATATTGAATATAAACAAAAGACGCAATTCATGCTGTAAATCGTATCCTCAATTTAATCTCTAAATCGACTGTAAGCTTAGGGTTGTGGTATAATAAAACAATGACGGTAATACATATATAGTCCGCTTCGTTCCGTTGCTAACATAACGACATACAGCTGCAGTTTCTCGCTGCATTTACTAATATTGAATATAAACAAAAGACGCAATTCATGCTGTAAATCGTATCCTCAATTTAATCTCTAAATCGACTGTAAGCTTAGGGTTGTGGTATAATAAAACAATGACGGTAATACATATATAGTCCGCTTCGTTCCGTTGCTACCATAACATAACGACCTACAGCTGCAGTTTCTCGCTGCAATTACTAATATTGAATGTAAACAAAAGACGCAATTTATGCTGTAGTCTGCCAGTGTCTAAATAAATAATACGGTCCATTTGAAGACAATATCGGGTGAGTTCGTTTAGTCTTTAAATCCGTCATTGTGCTGAGAGAAATCGTATTCTCAATTTAATCTCTACATTGACTGTAAACTTAGGGTTGTAACTAGGTAGTTGTTCCGTAGGTGACTTAGTCTTAACTCGTCTTAACTATTGCCTGAATGTTTTCATAGACTGCGTTGTTGCTGTTCTTGTTTGTGTTAGCGTTAATCAGTTTTACCTACTGGGTCCAAGTTGAACTATGCGGTTGTTCCCTGCACTTGGAGCGGTATTTCTCTCTAGGGTTTTCGGCACACTTATTCCTGGTTATGGTTATACACTTTGTTGTACGTCGCTCTGGATAAGAGCGTCTGCCAAATGCCTGTAATGTAATGTAATGCAATATTCCGTAGCAACAAGATAAACCCGACATTAGCCCTAAAATATGCCAATACAGCAGTGAAAACGCTGCTCACTGAATAACGAAATAAACGAGACAATTTTGTTTTTTTCCCTTATACTATGTCATTCTAAAGTCAATATATGGGACTAAACATTTAATAAATATACAATCTTACCATCGGTTTTACGCGTAGAGATGTCCTTTTTGCGAATGAGAGGTCATATATTGTCTTGAACAATCCGTTGGCGAAATATACGCGCATTTTTGATCACTGGGTAGGCTACCTTCAAAAATAGCTGTGCGTAATACCACACCTGTTGCTTTGGCTTGATTGACAATTCATTTATTCAGTAGGTGAGATTATAAGCTTTCTAACGATGTATAACATGTCTGATTTAGCTTTTGAAATAGCGTTTTATAGGTCAGCGTAACCGAAAATTTTCTCATCTGCCAATGTCTACATAAATAAAACGGTAGGCTTCTTTGCCCGCAGCACGCAATTCGCGAGTTTATATTCAGTCTTTCTTCCGTTTTTTCTCAATGTCGTATTTATTATTTGAAATGTGCATTCATGTGTTATTATTCTATCTGTCTCTGTGGCGCTCTGAAATGTGCATTCTCTGCTAAGCTGAGCAATGGATTGGAATATGTGTCTGACGTAGTATTGCACGGTATACCAAAACTTCAGCACTTTCTCGGTACTTAAAAACATTTCAAAAAAATTAAAAATAAACGGTTCGGTATTAGAATATTCCGACGTTCGGTAGTTTTGAGTTAAATGTAAAAGCCACAGAAAATTGTCTCCCGCATTACTGATTGAGAGGATGAAAAGTGTAATTTGTCAGAATCTTCGCTAGATGGCAGTAGCAACTAAGGTTGCCAAGTGAGGTGACTTGTGCTTGTGCACTCAGCTCTTTGATTCAGCGCAAGCTTTGACTCAGTTCACTTCAGTAGCAATAGGTGTTCCAATTTGGAAATATTTTATTATAGATAGATGCTGTATTGTTATTAAAATATGCTGTTTTTAAATCTATTTAAAGGTGAAAGACCTGTTTTAAAGATTATTTAGTTTACAACTGTTTAATTTTTGAAATATATTTAACATGTTTTTCTATTGTTCAGTGTTGTAACACTATAGGCCTATGCATATTAATATGTTGAAGAGGCTTCAACTTAAAGGTTGTTAATAAACCATGAATTAGAAAATGAGGTCAACCCTTGTGGACATTACGTTTCTGATCTATTAAGGTAATTACAGTATCGTTAGGTACTGTATCGAATTAGCACCGTTTAAGTTTCAAGTATCATTTCAGTATTGAGTATCGTAATACTAAACCTGGTATCAGTATCAAAGTCAAAATTTCGGTATCGTGACAACACTAGTGTGACGCCTTTTTTAGTTGCGGCGCAGAAACACTGCAGCTGTGCATGCACACCGGACCATCTAAGTGTTATGACATGCCATCTAAGTGTTACGACATATTAAAGGCCTTGACGGGAAGCGGCCAGGACACATCCATGGCGACGTAACTAAGTCATCCGACAGCGTCTCTTAGCTCAAAATTGGCCGTAAGTCATCAATATATCATACGATCATCGTGATATTCAGTAGATATGTTGGGTGAAGGCGTATGATCATGAGGACAAAGCCATTTTAAAATCGCTCCATAGGGGGCGCGATGCTGCCACTGCTTGGACCCCTTCCAACGCCGCTTGCGGCTTTAATTATTATTATTTTTCTCCGCTAAAAGTGTCTGAGGCTCAGCAACCATAAGTCCTGGAGCAACCAAATTTGGCAGGTGGGTTTCTATGTGCCCCCACTACTCAGGCACTAAAAATCACGTACGTCGGCCAGATGGTGGCGCTATAACAAAGGGTTTTGCGTAAAAGGCCATAACTCCCACACCATAAGTCCGATCAACACAAAACTTCATCAACATATGCATGTGAAAGTGCTCTATACCTTTGCCATTGGGACCACCTGTGTCCACCATATTGTTTGCCCGCCATTTTGACTTTTTTGTTGGGGTGTGGCAGTTTTCTCCGCTAAAATGTCTGAGGCTCAGCAACCATAAGTTGTAGACCAACCAAATTTGGTAGGTGCGTTCCTGTGGCCCCCCACTACTCAGGCACGAAAAATCACCTATGTCGGCCAGATGGTGGCGCTATAACAAAGGATCATACTTTAAAAGGTCATAACTCCCACACCGTAAGTCAGATCAACACAAAACTTCATCGACTGATGCATCTGAATGTGCTCTACAACTTTCATATTGGGAGCACCTATGTCCGCAATATGGTTTGCACACCATTTGGACTTTTTCATCAGGTGGGGTGCGGAAAAGCTGGAGCTCCAAATCCAAACGATTACGACATCGAGTAAACTTCTTTACGGCAAGCGACAACCATGGCGACGCAAGCAATCCGACACCGTAGGGTCTAGTTTTTATCAGTGAAAAGACGGTCTGACACTGCCACCTAGCGTGCATGCTAGGATAGGCTACCAAAAGTTTTTCAGTAAAAGCTTTCTGAGAGGATGAATAATTACTTTTATTTGGCATGGATCCATTTGAAGACAGTATCGGGTGAGTTCGTTTAGTCTTTGAGTCTGTCATTATGCTGAGAAACAGCTAAACCATTTTATTTATAGGTTCTGAGTTTCTGTGCAAACTCGCGAAAACACGCCGGTCTAATGAAACAATGACGGTAGCCTAATACATATATTGTCCGCTTCGTTCCGTTGCTACCATAACATAATGAGCTACAGCTGCAGTTTCTCGCTGCATTTACTAATATTGAATGTAAACAAAAGACGCAATTTATGCTGTAGTCTGCCAGTGTCTAAATAAATAATACGGTCCATTTGAAGACAATATCGGGTGAGTTCGTTAAGTCTTTAAATCTGTCATTATGGTGAGAAAAAGCTAAACCATTTTATTGGTAGGTTTTGGGTTTCTGTCCAAACGCGCGAAAACACGCTGGTATAATAAAACAATGACGGCAATACATGCATAGTCCGCTTAGTTCCGTTGCTACCATAACATAACAGACTATCTTGTGTCTACAGCTGCAGTTTCTCGCTGCAATTTCTAACATTGAATATTCACAAAAGACGCAATTTATACTGTACTCTGCCAATGTCTACATAAATAATACGCTACGGTAAAGCTTTGAGAGGATGAATCATTACTTTTCTTTGACATGGATCCATTTGAAGACAATAACAGGTGAGTTCGTTTACTCTTTAAATCCGTCATTATGCTGAGAAACAGCTAAACCATTTTATTTATGGGTTCTTAGTTTGTGTGCAAACGCGCGAAAACATGCTGGTATAATGAAATAATAACGGTAGCCTAATACATATATAGTCCGCTTCGTTCCGTTGCTACCATAACATAACGACCTAGAGCTGCAGTTTCTCGCTGCAATTACTAATATTGAATATAAACAAAAGACGCAATTTATGCTGTAGTCTGCCAATGTCTAGATAAATAATACGGTCCGCTTGAAGACAATATCGGGTGAGTTCGTTTAGTCTTTAAATCCGTCATTATGCTGAGAGAAATCGTATTCTCAATTTAATCTCTAAGTTGACTGTAAGCTTAGGGTTGTAACTAGGTAGTTGTTCCGTAGGTGACTTAGTCTTAACTCGTCTTAACTATTGCTTGAATGTTCTCATAGACTGCGTTGTTGCTGTTCTTGTTTGTGTTAGCGTTAATCAGTTTAACCAACTGGGTCCAAGTTCAACTATGCGGATGTTTCCTGCACTTGGAACGGTATTTCTCTCTAGGGTTTTCGGCACACTAATTCCTGGTTATGGTTATACATTTTGTTGTACGTCGCTCTGGATAAGAGCGTCTGCCAAATGCCTGTAATGTAATGTAATGTAATGCAATATTCCGTAGCAACAAGATAAACCCGACATTAGCCCTAAAATATGCCAATACAGCAGTGAAAAGGCTGCTCACTGAATAACGAAATAAACGAGACAATTAAAAACAAAAATTATACCATGTCATTCTACAGTCAATATCTGGGACTAAACATTTAATAAATATACAATCTTACCATCGGTTTTACGCGTAGAGATGTCCCTTTTGCGAATGAGTGGTTATATATTGTCTTGGATAATCCGTTTGTGAAATGTCGGATATTTTCAAAAATAGCTGTGCGTAATACCACACCTGTTGCTTACGGCGTTGTCGTTCTTCTTAGTCCAATTTGGCTTGATTGACAATTCATTTATTCAGTAGGTGAGAGTATAAGCTTTCTAACGATGTATAACATGTCTGATTTGGCTTTTGGAATAGCGTTTTATAGGTCAGCTTAACCGAAAATTTTCTGATCTGCCAATGTCTACATAAATAAACCGGTAGGCTGCTCTGCGGTCAGCACGCGGGTCGCGAGTTGATATTAAGTCCTTTTTTTAGTTTTTTCTCAATGTCGTCTTTATTATTTGAAATGTGCATTTAGTGTCATTATTCTATCTGTCTCTGTGGCGCTCTGAAATGTGCATTCTCTGCTAAACTGAGCAATGGATTGGAATATGTGTCTGACGTAGTGTTGCACGGTATGCCAAAACTTCAGCACTTTCTGGGTACTTAAAAAAAAAAAAAAAAAAACAGAAAAAAAAAAACGGTTTCGTATTTGAATTTCCCGATGTTCGGTAGTTCTGTGTCAAATGTAAAAGCCAGGGAAATGTGTCTCCCGCATTACTGATTTAGAGGATGAAAAGTGTAGTTTGTCAGAATCTTCGCTAGATGGCAGTAGCAACTAAGGTTGCCAAGTGAGGTGACCTGCGCTTGTGCATTCACTTCCCTGATACAGCGCAAGCTTTGACTCAGTTCACTTCAGTAGCAATAGGTGTTCCGATTTGGAAATATTTTATTATAGATAGACGCTGTATTGTTATTAAAATATGCTGTTTTTCAATCTATTTAAAGGTGAAAGACCTGTTTTAAAAATTATTTACTTTACAACTGTTTAATTTTTGAAATATTTTTAACATTTTTCTATTGTTCAGTGTTGTAACACTATAGGCCTATGCATATTAATATGTTGAAGAGGCTTCAACTTAAAGGTTGTTAATGAACCAGGTTGTTCATAAACCATGAATTCGAAAATGAGGTCAACCCTTGTGGACATTACGTTTCTGATCTATTAAGGTAATTTCAGTATCATTAGGTACCGAGTATCTAATTAGCATCGTTTAAGTTTCAAATATCATTTCAGTATTGAGTATCGTAATACTAAACCTGGTATCACTATCAAAGTCAAAATTTTGGTATCGTGACAACACTAGTGTGACACCTTTTTTAGTTGTGGCGCAGAAACGCTGCAGCTGTGCATACACGCCGGACCATCAAAGTGTTACGACATGCCATCTAAGTGTTACGACATAGTAAAGGCCTTGACGGGAAGCGGCCCGGACACATCCATGGCGACGTAACTAAGTCATCCGACAGCGTCTCTTAGCTCAAAATTGGCCGCAAGTCATCAATATTTTATACAATCATCATGATATTCAGTAGATATGTTGGGTGAAGGCATATGATCGTGAGGACACAGCCATTTTAAAATCGCTCCATAGGGGGCGCGATGGTGCCAATGCTTGGACCCCTCCCAACGCCGCTTGCGGCTTTAATTATTACTTATCATTGCCCAGTCTGAATAAAAATCTTTTTTGCTGTAACCTAGCTCTGAAAAATGTTAGTCAGTTGCCTAGCTAGGTGTCTAATGTCTAGCTAGTGAGTAACAACCAACAATAACAACAAAAACATTTTCTTGCTAATGCATTAGTTGCTAGTTGTTCGTGATTGTTTCCACCAGCCACCTAGCTAGCTAACCAGATACAACTTTGAAGGCATTAGCTGGCTAATTAGCGAGAAAGTGTTTTTGTTGTTGGTTGTTACTCACCTCCGAGAGAGATTTTGGCAGGAGCAAAAGCCGGGGCCTGGGAGGAGTTTGGAGAGAGCTTCGAGAAGGACCTTGAGTCAGCCCCGAAGTGGTTCCTCAAGAGGGGAAATCAGGACACTGTTCAGGCTATTCTTAGCAGGAATCGTGAAACTGATGTCAACTGGGGATATTGTCGGGAGGTGGATGGAACACTGTGAGGAACTCTTGAATCCGACAGTCACGCCCTCATTTTTGGATCCTAAACTGGAGCAATCAGGTGGATCAAAGTTAATCTCTGTGGCAGAAGTCACTGGGGTGGTTGGAGAGCTCCTCTGTGGCAGAGCTCCAGGGGTAAAGGAGATTCATCCAGAAATGATGATGGCTCTGGGGCAGACCTAGGAGAGGCTGGAGGGATTATATCCGAAGGCAGGCCTGGGATCGCCTTGGGATCCACCAGGATGAGTTGGCGGAAGTCGCTGGGGAGAGGGATGTCTGGGTTGCTCAGCTTGCCCCTTTACCACCACGACTCTGATCTGGACTAGTCGGTTAAAGAATGGATGGATGGATGATGTCCTTGCATTTGTACTGATGCACACCTGGGACACTGATCATTGGTTATGCATCATTTCAGAGATGACTGTTCCTTCTTCTCTATGACCTTCTCTATGACCGTCCTTTCCATCTTAGAGGTGAGGGTTACTGGCTTTTCTCTGGAGCTCACTGTCATGGACCACCACGTGTCTGGCAGAGATCAGGCGAGGGGTGCTGAAGCCTGACTCTTGCACCAGAGGATGAGGTCTCACCAGCAGAGAGAGCCACTCATCCCCTCCTCTGCCACAATACACAGAAAAACAATCACTTAAAAATGTCCAAAATATTCAAAATACAACAAAATTTACTCAGTTGACTCATGTGATAGGTGCATATTCATTTAAAACTATGAATTTACCCTGACCGTTTAGACAATTTTTAAATTCTAAAATTTCTTTACGCCGAAGGAATTACTTTCCATGGACCACCTTTTTTTCTGAGCCTCACAGAACAAGATATAAGATTTTTTAATTTCTATTCATCCCTCCACATTTAGGTATCCAGTGTGCTTGCACATCTTGTGCAAGAAGCTAAAGGAAACATGGAAGCCTCCATCAACTGGCTTCATGCACCAATGAGAAATTCCCATAGGAATCCAAGCAGATGTTGTCTCCAGTTCTTATATATCTCGATGGGCAAAATCTTACTTGTCCTAAAGTCATTTTTCAGGAAAAATAATTACAATTTTCTAAAATTGCAATAGAGTTGAACAGCTTTGCTACGATTAATGAGAGCCTAACAAGCTAAATATCTGAAGGTCGTGTTAGAAATGTGTGTCTGTGATACCATTATGTCTGCTGGCCACACATTCCCTTGATCTTATCACAATTACAATACAGTTTGTAGGTCAACTACTCCAGTCAACAGCCATGCTAATTCAATCACTGCATGACAGCTAATACACTACGCCTAATTGATAGGTGTCACAGGTTTACTACATCATTTCTATTTTTGTGTAAAGTATCATTCTTGTGCAAGGCTTGAAAATGTAGAAAAAGTAGTCATCGAAAAAGTTCTGGGTTCACACGAACGTAACCTGTATTTCTGACAACTGGTGTTCTTGTAAATAAACACAATTTCATAAAGTTCAGATAAATGTATCAGATTTGCTATTATGTTTGCATGACTTTGTGTTAATATCATCTTGTATTCACATCACAGAACTGGATTAGACCTTCAGATATGCAAGTAAATGTCACTGAAGTAAAATTCACCACCTTCATGTAAAAGAAAATATTGCTTGTCACCCATCTGAAAGTCACAAATGCACCTTATTGCACAAAAGTATTTAATAAGATACTTGTGGGGTAGATATTCGTGGAAGTAAGGCATACCAAAGTGACAATCATACATGAATGTTTGATTGCATTTACCAGCTTCTACTTTGTAAATCCTTCTGCTTTGTCATTTTTTATCTATTTGCATAACTTTGGACTGTTGGAAAATGTTCCCCATCAAGCACAGCAGGTGGCAGCAATGTGTAAGGTTGGTGGCATTTAATCAATGTGGGAAGATATGAAAAAAGATTGAATTTGTGAAGACAGTGGGCAACTGGGCATAATACCCATACAAGAGCTTTCCATATTGTATAGCACTCGCTCATAAACCTTGATATAGGGCAGCATCATGTACAGTGGTGTTAGACAATGAGAAGTCTATATTGAGAACTCTGTAGGCACTGCTGAGCGTTTAGTGTTTTTTGAGTTAGGTTTGATTTAGCAAAACATCCGTTTTCGATTTCATTTATTTTTTACAAACATGAATGCACCATGAAATAATGATACATGAAATTGTTTTTGAATATTTTTAACTGAAATTTCAGGTTTGTGTATTTATTTTTTATTTGGTGACTTTCTCCATTATCATGCTCTCTTGACTCTGCAAGTAAAGAAATTTTCTTTTGCGCAGGCAGGCAGGGTTCTGTAATTTCGTTGTCTTGAACAATGACAATAAAGCTCTATCTATCTAAGGCAGCAGCCGTCGCCATCAGTGTTCTTCATGAGACATGTTAGTAAGTAAACTAGTAAGATGGGCTAATCATTCGCCCAGTGTCGATTCATATACAAAATTATGCTGAGGAGAAACCAGTTAGTTTCCAATGTTGTTGCAATACATTTGTGTTGCTGGGTACAATCATGCAGTACATATAGGCTACCTCTTCGTTCCAGAACCAGCATTGTTTGTGTCGTGAGTAGGCAACTGGGTTCTGTCTGTTTCCGAACTGTCATGTTACTTGCATCTGCAGACTCCATTGTAGTTATTGCGATTATTATTTCTAAGTGAACTGTGTTGAGTCGCTGCCTTTTAAAAGCTAGTACTTAAAATGTAGGACACCGAGCTTGGAGAAAAACATTTTCTGCCGAAGCAAGACAATTCAAATTATCGAACCGACGTTGACTGATTAATTATTTAAACACCAAAAAGTTATTTGCTTGGCACTGTATGTTGGCACAACCAAGCCCTCTTTTCTGGGTACAAGCATATTAAAGTTTGACCTGGATTGGTTAAAGAAAGCAAACCAATTGTTAAAGAAACAATAAATTGAAGTTAAGGAAAAGAAAAACAGGGAACAGTCTAGAACCTTTTCTCATTTTGCCTTTTCTGAAAATGGTTCATGAGAAAAAAAAACCCTGACCATGATGCATCTGATAAACTAATTTGTTCAGTGATGAAAAAAACATTGACCTTTTGGAAACTGCAAGTTACACCACAGTATCTGAGGAGTCTCTATGTATCCCCATTTCACTTCATTTCTCCATGTGTCCCTGCACAAAAATGGTGTTGGGTCAATCAAAACCAATTTTTCCATGGTGGTAGGCTACTGGATGCACTTATGTGAGGCCAAGGTCTGAACTAAATAAAACAATAGTCAGCATGATGCAGACAGAAGGCGCAGCAGAATTTTGAAGCCAGAGCCTTCCCAGAATGCAGCTCGCTTAGTCTCAGCACCTGCTCCTCAGTCATTTCGATGGCGATGACATGCCCTCCGCTCCCCGCCAGTTTGTGAGGATGTAGCAGTCTCTGCCGGGGCCGCTGCCAGGATATTACATCGCCACAGCTTCTCTGGAATCACGAGAGCACAGCCACAGTAGCTGCAGGGGAACAGCGCACATCAGCTCTGTTAGGTCCACAGTCCTACGAGCACTGCCAGCTTGGTCCACAGCAAAAGATTTCCTCGTTTTCTGTGACTGAGATAGCAGTTATGTCTGTTCTGTGTTGGCTTGTTTACTGACTAAATGTGGATATTTTAGAATTCACCATTGGAGAGTTTTTCTTACCCATCTTGTATAGTTTCAAATTAATCTAACGCGGAAAACCCTTTTGTTAAAAATAATAATAATCAAACAGTTTATTCAGATGTATTTTTTGAGAACTTGCTCCTACTAGACGTAGACTCTTTTCAATCGAATGCTTTAAAATGGGCAATTTAGAAAACTCCAGAGCAGGGCCTAAGCAGTCCAGACATGCAACTCAGGCGGACAGTATAAATATTTTACTTTTCCTTAATGAGACTAAAAACAGGTTTCTGATATTTGGTATAGAAAACCACAATGAAGGACTTTCAGGAGTGGTTTCAGATACAGTAATTGCTGATGCCTGTGGCGATGTGAAAACGCTGTCAATTCTGCATTATAGGACTAAATGTGGCTAAATTAAATAAATAATTAAATACATAAATGTGGAATTAAATAAATCATTAAATATAGAAATGATTACATAAATGCTTCATTTTATTTCAAAATAATTAAACAATTCCCACCTCACGGCTATTTAATTATTACATGTTGTATTTCCGAATGGCTTTTTTCATTTCATAATGACACTTTTCCGAATGACGTATTTCCGAAATGCGTTTTTAAAAATGTATTTCCGAACTCCCTTTTTCATTTCATAACGACACTTATGAAAATAAGTGAAACAAGTGTCTAAAAGGACCCTTGATGTCCAAATTTGCCCACAGTAAGCTTTATTGCCATAATGAAAATAACTCAACCGTTTTGTTCTACCACAATCATTATTGCAGGCAGGAAGATGTTTCGAGGGCTGACATTAAATAAAAATATAAATGCGGTGTTTAATTTGGTAATCGGCTGAACGGCGCACATACTCTTGTAAATATTTTGTTGCTATGAGTAGCCTATATATTTGGCTATTTCACTCATTCATAAGAATATTGACAGTATGAATAATTGCCTATAGACCTATGTATGGCCTAGGTCTACCGACCTATCTTTGTATTCAAGACAGAAAGTGTCAGCTCTATTGATGACATTTTGGAAGTCAAATTATTATAAGTCAAATTATTGCATTCTCGAAAAGCGAATTCACAACAAAAATGTAGTGTAGGCCTACTTTCATCGTGTACTGACAACCCACTAGGTGGCGGACGTGTGTCTTTTTGTTTTATTTTATGGAAGAGGAAGAATGTAACCGGAGAAAATGGCTGTTTTACGTTTTATCTTTTTCTCTATCGATGCATGTGTTCGGGAAACCAGACTTATTATGAACGGACGGACATAAATGACCCACGAGGTGTTATAATTTCACGATTATTCCTTATCATTGACCAATCATTATGGCAATACACTTAATTAATCTGCTCGTTTGCATATTTAGACAATTTATATGATTAGAATTGTGTAGAACTCAAATTTGATTTTAGAGGGATGTTTTCATGCCTCCGTATGAATGAGTGAAACCATTTGGAATGTCATGTGGACAATAACAAGTATTTGCAGACATTTTAGTTGTATTATTTTTAAAGTGGTGGGCAGACTACTGTTCTTTTACGCCCGATATATCGTACAGGTTCTTGCTGTCTGTTAATTTACATTGCAGCATAAATTACCAGTTAATCTATATGGACGTTTTCGAACGTTTTACAATATTTGTAAGAAGTGAAACTGTATATCGTTCAATAAAATTGGCTATAGGGTGACAATAACTTTTTGGTTTAAAAAATGGCCTTATAGGAATTCAAACATTGTGGGTTCGATTCAGCTGGGGCGCTGCCATTACACCGTTGGGCAAGGCACTTTATCAGAACTGTTTCGGTAAAATGTCCAGCTGTATAAATGGATAGTGTGTGAAAAAAGTAATCTGTGCAAGTAAGTCTGGATGAAACTGTCTGCTAAATGCTGAAATGTAATTTATAGGGACATTAATTGTGATAACTGGAATCCAATGTCCAAGTTGTGTGGATCATACCCCATTGTTTAAAAGTTCACATACATTAAGATAAAAACAGAAAATCACATCTATCAGATCTTTAACCTGTATACTCTGAGTGGCATAACAACATAAGTCCCATATTGTACACTCTAAAAAATAATTCAGCAGCCTTGCGAATGTGACAATAATAAATACAATAAAAAGTTACACTGGCTCAGTAAAATTGCTGAATATCGCTAAAGTGATTATTTGAGTTGGCCATACCTAAATAAACCAAGAGGTCACATTGCTTAAACATATTGTTAAACATTTTGTTGGAATTTACTTAAATTATTAAGAATAGACTAGACTTAAAATTATTATTCATTCCAAATCAAGACTATTCATCCTGAAGAATAATTAAATAGATGTTGGCTGCTGTTCTAGGGTTAGCCCCACCCACTTTCCCAGAGTTCTGTGTGGCACATCAAGATTCAGACTGATATTGAAAAATAAATGTTACAGTTGCTGAAAATGTTCACAAGTGTTTGTTCAGTAGTAACGTATTCTTTTGTCAGGGAAATTACCATTTCCCATCCCCACAGTTTGCAGCAGCTTCAGTGTATAGTTATTGAGTTAAGGGTGAATTCACACCATGTGAGAGTTTGTTGTATGTGGGAAGTTCCCCCTTGCATTATGCTTAATCAGAGCATTTTTGTCACTGCTAAAAAAAGTGCATGTTTTCTAAAAGTACCTAAGCGATACAAAAATACAGAGTGTCTCACGGTTATACCTCTGACCTTCTGTGAAACCATATTAAATGCCCCTATCACTAGATAATATTGGTTAAAGCATGTGACATTTGTATGAAATTTCTGTAGGACTATGAATTGTAAAATTGTTTCCATAAATATTTTCCTGCCTGTCAAATTGCTGTAATTCTGCCTGTCTACTTTTGTTCATTTTGTGAATGCATTCGTACTATGCATTCTTGCTGTTGTTTTAAAAGTTGGATATTTGCTCTTTGACAACACGGAAATGTGGCAGAATCTTATGCTATGATATTCACACGGTTTCTAGCTGTAGTGCTGCTGATAGCCGAGACACTTTCACGTAGAGATGCGTTTGCTAAGACAAAGTCATTTAGACCAGGCTTTACCCGTAAAACATTTTGGTTGCGCTCATCCTGAACTGTAGGCTATGAATTAATGAGCAGATTTGAAGGTTTAATAACAATAATTAACTGTGTAACACCCCGATTCCCTGATTGATACCTTTATTATAAAATGCCATTTTAAGGCTTTAGTTGGAGACCTAAATGACAGAAGAGTCCACATGTTGTTACTCTCTACACAGGTATTATGCCTTGTCATTTTGTTTGTGTACCTTTTCTGTTTTTATTATGCCTCCGCGACGGCACAGCCGTGGCCAGAGGCATTATGTTTTCGGGTTGTCCGTCTGTCTGTCCGTCTTGTCCATCCGTCCCATTCTCGTGAACACGATATCTCAGGAACGCCTTGAGGGAATTTCTTCAAATTTGGCACAAACGTCCACTTGGACTCAAGGATGAACTGATTACATTTTGGTGGTCAAAGGTCAAGGTCACTGTGACCTCACAAAACACGTTTTTGTCTTGAGGGAATTTCTACAAATTTGGCAGAAACGTCCACTTGGTCTAAAGGATGAAGTGATTAGATCTGGGTGGTCAAAGGTCAAGGTCACTGTGACCTCACAAAACACGTTTTTGGCCATAACTCAAGAATTCATACGCTAATTATGACAAAGTTTCACACAAATGTCTAATAGGATAAAATGATGAAGTGATGGCGGAGGCATACAACCGCGAGGCGGTATTTCTAGTTAATGTGTGTTTTCTTACTCTGTAAGCAGGACTCCCTTGTGAAAGAGACCTTGGTCTACGTGGGACTCTCCCTGCTAAAATAGATGAAGAAAGATTAATAAAAATAAATTAAATAAAACACCAGAAATCCACATTCTATTTAAAGAAGAACAATAGTAAGAGAAAAGTATTAACAAAAAGATTAATCTTTTGCTCCAGGCGATTCAGTAAACCTGGATAGTCATGAAGTAAAAAAAAAATCAAAGTAGTAAACAGTCAAAATATCCACAGCGATGTATGATAACGATCTTCATTTGTGCCTATTTTATAAATGGGACAGGTGTAAACCATGCAGTAATTAATGTTGTCAGATGTAAGGAGATATTCATTTTAACTTTCACTATATCAGAAAAGCCACTGAAAATGCAATTGGAGACTGTGAGCTCAGAAGGGCTTGGACAGGGTGACACTGTCACTTCGTTCTTTTGAGAACTCTTTCAAGAGGGTTGCGCTTACTATTCTGTACATGTAGGCAGCCATGACCTCCTTTAGTCTTCAATGACAACCACTTCCTCACAAAATAGTACACTGTTGCCTGCTAGGGCTGGTTATATATGTCAACTTTCACCTTGTTACACACATCTATCATGAAAATTGGAAAATGGCAGTTTTTTGGGCCTGATGGGAGTCTACATCAGGGGTAGGCGATTCAGGTCTTGGAGGGCCGGTGTGTATGCAGGTTTTTGTTTCCACCAATTACAAATGTACAAAGATTGGTGACAAATGAATGGAAAAACCTGAAGAAATGAGATGAGTGGAGAGACATAATGAATGCAGATGCTTCCATACAGGTGTACCGCATCATAAAATTATATATATATATATATACATTATGATGCAGTACATTAGGGCCATCATGTGACATGTGACATCATGTGTTATGATGTCACATGAAAAAAAAAAAAAACCCTTTTTCCTGTCACTTGTTACATGTTGCCCCATCCCTGCACTTCTTGGTAATTTGTATTTGTCCTAATACTGTAGCTTATTCTTCTGCCTAGTTGGCTTTGCAGATGTTAGACCAGAATAGCGTTCATTGTTCTCGGCTAGAAATAGCTGTACAAAATAAGTAATTGTACCTTACTGAACCCGTGTTCAGCAGTTGTCTACGATCATGAAATGCACTTTTTTGTACGTCGCTTTGGATAAAAGCGTCTGCCAAATGAATGTAATGTAATGTTATCATGTGTTAAACTGCTTATCCTCCAGGGGTCACCATAGGCACTGCAATGGTACAGTCAAGTGACTAATTGTACAATTAAGTTTCTAATTGAGACATTTATAAAAACAATTAGGTGATATAATATGAGGAGAGTCAGGAAGGAAAGTGAACATGGATGGAATTTTAAATGCTGTAAAAAGCATGTCTTTGTCCTGCTGGGTTTTGTTGTTACTCAAAACTCAAAAGCACAGCAATTGATCAGTTAAAACACTTGATTACAATTAACCCGGTTTCTTGGGTTGAATCGCTCACTAATCTTATGGGGAAAAAAACAAGAACCAGCAGACTCAGGACCAGGATTGATTATCGCTGCAGTAAGAAGAAAAATTCAACCATATAAAACTGTGGTGTTAAATCTTAATCAAAAACAATTGCGTGTGCTTGTGAACATCGCTGTCAAACATCGCCTGTGCTTAATTGGTGGCAATTCCTTTATCAAGTTACTGAGGTGGTGGAAATGGGATAACTGTGTGGGAAGGGGTTTGACAAAGAGACCATCGTGACCTCTAGCTGGCAGAGGATTGAAGTACCATGTGAGAAAGCAAGGGGATACAAACTGGTGGCCCTAATTATAAATAAAGTGATGAGTATCTGTGACCACATTTATTTCATTTGTAGTGCACAAGGACAGAGCATTGCATGCAATTTAATAAAAATGAATCGTGTACTAATGGATGATCCATGCTTAATGTTGTTTGTTAATCATACACAGAACAAAAAAGTGTTCAGAATAATTATTGTAGTAGTATATCATATTACTTACCAGACGCAACTGAATGAGTAGATAAGTGCAGAAAAAACAACTAACCGCCAACACCAGCAAACAGAAATCAGCAAATGTTTTCTGTAAGACAAAAGGGTCTCTCAATATATCACCACAAGATCTACAGGTCAAAAGGCTATCTGGGGTTGTTTTTGAAAGGATGCCTTTGAAGACACTAGCAGTGCGACTGGGATGACAGCTACTGGATGACACTTGATATGCTGCTGTGAAGCTATAGGAAAATTATTGAACTGCTGAGGTCAAGACAGGGTTACTCTGGCCAGACAAAGGTCACAAACCCAGAAGAGAGGGCATGGAATTCTCAAGGGGAATACCTTCAGGGTCAGTGACCCTTGAAGAATTTTATTGGTGGGCAGAAAAGACAATATTATGTTTTTAATCTTTTAGGATTTTAAAATCAATTACTCACTTTTTCAATTATAAAAATATTGGTGTATTTTCTTATATTTTGTTACCTTGTCATTTAGTAATGAGGTGCTGCAGCTCTTAAATTTATTATTTCTTCATACATACTGATGTGTTACTTCATCATGTGTGGATGATTAGGAGTAATCTGTGGCCCAATGCACACATTTTGGGGTCAAAGAGGCTTAAGCGTAAAAGGACCTACACTCCCTGAAGAAAGGGTTCTCCACTGAGGAACCCTATCTAGTTTAAGGGTTTTTTGTCAGGTAAAATGTTTCAGTCTGGGAGCTTTCATACTTTAGAAGGTTCCATAAAGAACTAAAAAGGGTTCTCCTTTGGAGAAAAGCCAAAGAACCCTTTTTTTCTGAGTGTATACAAAATACATCTTTTATGTTTTTAAAAATATATTTACTGCTAAATGTCGATATATTCACTATGGTTTAAATAGGTATTCTTATCCATTAAAAGAACTGGCTCTTATTGTCACAATCCATCTTGTCTGGATCCCAGCAGTCCCAATGCTGACTGTTGCTGGGACTCCCACAGGGCAACAATCTATTGATCATAGATTCACCTAAGGAGGGAGAGTTTCAGTCAGTTTTAATTAATTACCTGCCCAGTTCTGTACAACTCCTCTGCTTGACCAGGCACCTTCAATCTACCTGCTCCAGCTACAACCTATGTGAAGTTAAAAGAACCAGCATTTCTAATAATTGCTGTGCTTGGCTGTGCTTTCATGAATTGAGAAATTTAAGGGGATTGGACAGGGTTTACAATTGAAACTGGGCACTCCACATGAGAGAATAACATAAATTAATAAAAAATCTACCCGCTAAAACTTTAATTAGATCCAAACATAACCTTTTTTTAGCCCATTAACGTATGATAAACAATGTATTACAGATTCCACAGGCATAAGCAAAGTCCCAGCTGAATATAGATTGGCCTATTTATTTGAAAGGCTTACAAAGTGAAAAAAATATCCCAGGCTCCAGTAAGCTTAAGTATTTTTAGCAATAAATTATGAAATCTTGTATTTTAATTTACCCTTACTAAGGCGATGTAACAAAAGCATTATTTCATTGAAGTTGGCAACTAATAAACATTACTCTCATGAAGATACTTGCTGATAAAGTTCTGTTTATCTAGCACAAGCTTTGTGGGTAACCGGGTGATATGATAACCAAGGAAGCACACCTGTGCGTTGTGGTTTGCAACTGAATTGCCCTCGTTTTCTGTTCGCAGAATAGCAGATGAGATAGCAGAGCAGTGCCTCCATCTATAAACCATGACACAATTAAGATTATAGTTAGAGAGGGTTAAAATAGCCAGTTTTAATTAAAAAAATGAAATGTAACATGGGTCTGATTTCTGTCATTGACACAAACTCAAGGGAAGGGAATTACAGCATATTTATTGAGGTTCAATCCCTGTTCTGTTTTCACATTTATATTTTAATTCAGTTTGTACTACTTGACTACTGATTGAGTCCTTTTCCCTCATTTAAAGCTCATGGTCATAAAAGAAGATCAAGATGTTAAAGACAAAGCCTCTTGCCATTTAAACATAAATTATTTCAGAGTTACAGATAAACAAACAGATCATTTTCAAGATTTAGCACTTTACCCTGGTTTAACCCTGTGACTGTTTTGCAAGTGCTGGAAGTGAGGGGTTGTTGGTAGTTCAAGTCTGATAAACATCTACACGATGGAGAAGTTCGCAGCGGGAAGAAAGGTCAAATTAAGTTTAAGAAAAGGGAAGTCATTGGAAGATCAAATAAAGAGTGAGCTGGGTTGGGTGGGTGGGGGCTGCGTACAGTACTAAAAGTACTGAGCTGGACAAACCCTCAACTGTTCACCCTTGCATACACAGCCTCTGTTCTCAGCACTCAAAAAAAAAAAAAAAGTTTGGGTATAACCTCCGCTCTGGCTATGAACTCTCCAAGCCCTTCTCCTGAAAGCAAACTGTCGCAACATTTCCACATAATTCATGTCAGAACATTTCCTCGATCAGAGCCACAGTGCCTTGGAATACAATGGCCCCTTCAGTTTGTGACTCACAGGAGTACAGTGGTAGTAAACACGTCTTTGTTGATGTGGAGAAAATAAAACTGATGTGGAACCATGATGATTATAAGATGAACCCACCTGCTCTTCCTAGATAAGGGGCTTTTCTGTTAGAGTCAACAGCCTTTGAACAAGTGAATATGACTGAAACTCAGCCATGTTTTTTTATTTATGATCCGCACACATCATGCTTCTCATTTATTTCCTCTAAGTCAACAGGAAAATTCAAAGCAAAATTAATCAAACCCGTTTCTCCAATTGCTTTCTCTGTGGGGGAAGATTGCACTGTTGGAGATTTTCTTTAAATAAGAACATTTTAATGTGTTTCACTTGCAGTGTTACTGTTGGATAATGAGAAATATTACAGCAGAGGAAGTTACTGAACCCTGAACACAGGGGTCATTAGACTATGTTAACTCCTTTGTGAAAATTTGTGAAGTTGTTTATTGTTCCAGTGTACTGCTAACAGCAGGGCCACTGTGCACATGGTGAGTCAGATAATGAACACAATCAAGACCTATAAAACCCTTAGCTGTGAGAAGTGAAAGTGTGGTACTAGTTAATTCAGGGTGAACTATCATCCCTCCAAACATCACTCCAAGTTACTTTTGCGCCCATCTATTTGTCACATTTTAGTTCCATTTGGTGTTTGTTGAGCATATGGTCTGCTCCATTTTAAGGCTGAAACCATTACCAATCCCCCCAAAAAAAAGAGTTTTTGGACATGGTCACCCTTTTAGATATCAGTGAGTTGAGTTGAACTTGATGACAGTGCATGCCCCCTTATCCATGCTGCAGGAAAAAGTCGGTTTTTCCAGTGAAAACAGCATTTTAAACACCCATGTCTTGAACAAATACAGCTGTGGCTTCTTTCAAATTATTATTATTATTATTATTATTATTATTATTATTATTATTATTATTGTATTGCAGTTACATGGTACCTTGATTTATCTCCAAATGCTTTAAAAACTTTTCTACTCTAGATAAGCTATTTTCCACCTAATCTAATCTCATTATACATCTAAACTATATTCTTACACCTTTGAAAGTTGACCATGATATGTCGATTGATTTTTCATTCATTACCACACCTTTCAGACAGAAAAGCAGTTCATTCTAACACAATGAGTTTTCACCAAAGAATATTTACTCTGCTTTAGAGCATTTATTCTCTCCTCAGAAATAAAATGTTTCTCACCCACTATGCTCAACGAGTTTCCGTTCCAGACTCCTCCAGTGAAAAGAAGATAACTGCCAGACATAATCGAGCTAAATTTCTGTTCAGAATGAAATCGATGCCAAAACGCCAATGACTGCTGGGTGAGGAATGGACATGATCTCCAAAGCAAGGCTCCAACTGATTTACTGAAATAACTTGTGTGTGGTATATGACAGTAGGGTAATTATGAGTAAGACCCAGGCAAAGTTTTTTTTTTTTTTTGGCTGTGCAATCATTCATAAATCAGCTTTGTGTGGACTTGGCATTGTATGTGTCAAATACATCCACAAAGTACTTTTCCACGAGTTCATTTCCAAGTACTTGTTCCCAACTTAAAATTATATTTCTAGCTCCAGTTACATAATCGTAAGGTGATATGCCTGTATTCATTCAGAGCAGTTCTAGGTGCCCTCTGCCATTTCAAGGGAAGTTACATTCAAGGTCACTTGTCCCATACACAACTTCTCTTTGCTCAGCAATGACTAAACAGTCACTAATTATGAAATACATAATGTTGTGTGATTTTACAAAATAACACAAAGGTAGAGATGAATGTGCACTGAAGCAGTTTATCACTGCAAAAAAAAAAAAAAAATTATTAACAACAACATTGCATCTTTTAAATAAATAAAGCTAGCAAGCTACATGGGCACTAATGCACTGGGTTTCACTGTAATGCTGATAAAGGTAGCTAAAGCACTACAAGCACATAGGATCTGGGTTAGCTAGGCTTACCATAATTAGCCTGCTGGCTAAAGCACAGTAAGCTAAGTTAGTTAGCTAAAGCAAGTGAACAATAGATAGGCCTCTACGGAAGACCTAGAAAGGCCAATATGATATGAATTTAATGTGGCGTTATCACTTGCAGGTTAGCAGCTAGCTAGCTAATTACAGAGCCGTGTTAGGTAACTTCATAGTTAATACGGCTACACACAAGGGTACTAAGTGAAATCACATACCAGTAATCACTCACCCGATCCAGTCGTAACCTCACCTGCGACTCTTGCGAGAATATTAAACCGGTTTGATTTTATCTTAAGTCTTTAGGCATGGTTTGTGTGGTGTGTGACACACAAACGCTCGTATTGCCAAATGGAACCGTCTACAGCCAATGTGAATTAGCTTTCGGCTCACTGTTTAAGAGTTGGCGCTTACCTACCCAAAGTAGGCTAGAATATAAAACCCAGTTGTACACCAATTAAACGATAGATAGCAATAACCCAAAGGAGAATTTATTCACAGTAAAATTACTGGGTTATATAGTGGACATAGTGAATCAACTAGAGGCATAAAAGTTTTTGCCATGTGTGGGGTGATTTTATTGAGCTTTAGTATAATGATTCTTGTGTCTGACAGGGAGATAAGGTGATATCATATCATTGCTGTAGTCTATAACATGGTTAGATCAGATGTGTTATTTGCTGTTTACATCAGCACGTCTGTGACAATCAGCGTGGCTCATCCCTGTTCTCCTCAACCAAAGCTAGCCTAAATTCTGAACAATAATATAAACGCCTAAATGGACAAAAGGTTAATGGAACAAAGGGGGAGGATAATAATAATTCTCATTGGAAATTTCCCGTAGGTATGAGTGTGTGAGTGAATGGTGTGTGCCCTAAGATAGATTGGTGACCTGTCCAGGGTGTATTCCTGCATCTTGCTCAATGCATGCTGGGATGGGCTCCAGCACCCCCGCGACTCTGCCCAGGATAAGCGGTCATAGATAATGGATGCATGGATAATAATACTTTCTAGTGTCAAATTTTCCTTGTTTTTCTTTTAGCTGGCAGTACAATGAGGTTCCATTTATGCATTGCATTCATTTGAACTGGTCAGATACATCGCTGTCTGCCATCAGCTAGCTAGCTATCAGGTTGGTGTACGATGGTGCACTTTGGGAGGAAGCTTTGTCATGACGATTTGCTGGCAGTAGGTGAGGGTGGCGGTGTAATGGGGTGGCACTATTGCGTGGCCTGCTGTAGTTCTAGGGCCTGTACAAGAACAATGCGGCTTCCACCCCCTCTTGACCTGCTTTGCTGATGTGACCCAGGAGAGAATGATGACTATCACTCTGCGCTATCCCCCCCCCGTCCTCCCTCTCTGTGTATGTCAAGTCACAGCCACTGTACCAGCAGGAATTAAGGTCACAACTTAAAGCTTGATTGTACATGTAGGTCAGCTGAAGGCTTCATTGTTAGTTCCAAGTCAAACCTTCTACTGCTGCTGCCTTTCTGCACTGACCTACTAACAATGTAAAGGACTTGGTTTCACTCTATAATCAGTCCGCTCAGAACCTGCTGACTCAGTTTTATTTCTGAGGGACAGGGTAATGGGGCCTACATATGAAGTCTCTGTTCTCCTGTCTGAAGAGAAGACAACAGACACGTTTGTAGTTTTTACAGGATTGCAGAAATTAATGGAACTGGTTCAATCTTGTGTCACCATGCAACAGTAATTATATAATTTTGGAATAAATACAGTATATACATGAGAGAATACATATATATATATATATATATATATATATATGTATATATATATATGACACTATTTGATGGGAAACCAAGAGGAATTGTACTAATGTATTGATAATATCTATTATTAAAATATCAAATTAAATAAGGATGATATTGGAGTTTATGACATCTAAACGGGTACCAACTGTAAATGAATACAACGCAATACCATGTTTTTATTTTAGGCCTTCTTAAATGTTGTCATGTCTACTGAAGCTATATGTAACCATCAGCGAGGAGATGATGAATACAGACGAATGAGAACGTGGAAAGGAGACAACTCATATTTATTCAACTGTGCATTTTTAGTACTTTATTTAAAATCTGTGCAGGTGAACATCAAAATGAAAAACATAAAAAAAGAAATACATGTTTCAAGTTGCTGCATGTAAAGATTAGACCCTAGATTAGATCTTGCCACAGATGTCCGTCTTTAAAGCCTAATGCAGATGACAACACACTATGCTGCCCCCATCCTTCCTGAATTTTCACTGCACTGAATGTACCATACACAAACTGGTAAGTCTCATTTTATGCTGATAAAAAGAATAATAAATACAGATGTTCAATGCACGTTTGCTTTCAGAGTTTAAATATTTGCTCATCAGTCTATAAATCCAATTTAGCAACTGTTCATGTTTTAAGTAATGAGCGCTCAGTGATAAAAAGACCTATGTTAAGACTTTTACATTTTTCCCCACATTCAGAATTGATACACAGGGTCTTCCCATGCATCTGCATGCAACAGGCAGCAGTGTAGAGCATTAGACGTAACACAACATGTTGCCGAACAAAGATTATCATAAGCTTACAACATACAGACACATGCAAAAAAAAGAGCATTTCATCCTCGGTCATGTTATGTACATATCACACAATTTATATTGGTTTAGGGAATTGAAAACTAGTACATTATCTTTTTCTTAAACAATACAAAATAGCTATCTTTCATAAGGAAAGTACTATTTACACAAATATATATATATATATATAATTTATCTTTTTTTATTTTTAAAACCACTCTTTAAACCTTATTTAATATAAAGAACATTTACAAATAATATAGAAAAAAGAACAATGTCACGATTAAGACTTTAAAATGTAAGTGACTGGATGTTGCATGTGGCCTGCTGTTTCTGGAGTTAATGGGAAAAAAAATATAATGAACCATGTCAGGCAAATGCAGGTGTCAAGGTCATACTAAATTCTGCCACTTAATTATTTTTTATTTGCCAGTGTACTCTTGTTCATACTGTAACAATGGCTTTTTTTCCCCCTCATTTACAAAGGGGACCAGATCGGGGCTACATTATTCAATAACATTTAAATAACAGGAGGATCAAATGAAAATGTTGGACTAGGCCCTTATTTTGCTTTACATACAGATATTACCTTTCATATTGTCTTAAAAGGGTCAATAACAAGATGTTTCCTTCTACATAATGCACAGTGTACCTCAAGAGCCCTTTCACATATGGCATTCAAATTCTAGCCTAACACCTTCTTATGTACCATTTAGTTGGGGAAAAAAATGTGATAAATTTGTTCGGGTTTCATATTGTGCTATACATTTGCTAGATTCAATCAACATTTTTTCCTTTGATGAGCAAATACGTGCAAGTGTTATTTTCTTGATCAGATATCTTTTCATTTCATTTTGGTGATTGTTAAAATGGGCAAACTATATTTGTGAAGAACAACATTTACAATTATTAGCATGTCAAAGGACAAATTTCGATTGAACCCAGGGCATAGGTTCCGTATTGCACTACATTTCCCAACATGCAATTATGTAGCTCAGAACGGCAAACATTCTACAAGCTTATTGTGTTGGAGGATTGCCAAGGCTCAGAAACAAAGGAATCACAGCCAAAACATGCATTGTGCATGCCATCTACACATGCTATGGTCACATTACAACCCCACTGTCAGGAAGTAAAAGTTAGTGTAGTAGTGTGCAATTAACTACAAATGTCCTTCCACTGTACCTATTATTTATCACAGATTAATCCAGTGTATTCTTATAACAAGCATTCTAGAAATTACTTATTTGTAGCACAAAATTTAATTCAACAGTACAATATTAGTATTATTGTAAATGGAACTGTGGGAGTGTGTTCAGCAACCATGTCTTTTCCCCAATAGAGTTATCACAAAGTCTCAAATCCACCTTTATCACTGATCTTGCAAAGTGCAGACTACAGTACTTCCAGTTCAAAATACATTTGCTACACAATTCATTTGTACATCCACCCCTCTACTGGGATTCAAATGCATTGGATTCAGTATAGTTTCACAATGGTCACAGTATCTGAATTATGACCACCAGTGAAAGTGCATTCATATGCTGTTAGTACATCTGAAAGAGCTCTCAGGGTAAAGGCTAGAGTTTGAATGCCATAGACTTGCCCAAGTGTCCACACTCTGAGCACGAATGAAGGTGCATTCAAATTGGATGGTGAATGAGCTCTTCCACCGTCTTAAATGTCATTTTGTAAACTGTAGAAATGTCATTGTGTGTTTGGAAAACAATTCTTCACAATATAGCCAACAAAATAATAAATGCATTTTGAAAGCAAAAGGTCACAACACTGATATACAGGATCTCTCAAAACATGCCATAAAAACACCTTACAACACCAAGAGGTTATTCAGAAACTAAATAAAGAGTGATGTAATGTGCAAGGGGACTGTTAAACCAGTATTTAATATTGCTTAATTCAAACATTGCTGAATTAATATTAATAAACGGTCAACGTTGTCCCTTGATTGCCATTGGCACTGATTGTATCCCTGACCTTGTTTAAGCAGTCCATTCCTTGAATGCTGGACCCTGCAGATCTTAGATTTATCTTTTTCAGTTTTCAGTTTGCAACAGACTGACTCATGCTTGCAAATGAACAACAACTACAACCTCTGGGAAGTGGTGTCTGGAGCTTGTCAAATTACACTTCAATTACACTTCAAAAGCTCAAACTCTGGACTGAACCTCCCATTATACTCTTTGTGATATGTTTTCTGACTTTGGAAAAATTTGAATTCTGCACTGGACCCACTGATGAGATTGAAAGTCTGCAGACACTGCTGCCCTTCTACCACTGGAACTGCCCATTCCTGCCCTACATGGTGTTCACTGGTTTCAATGACAGTGAGGAGAAATCAATGATCCATGCATGATCTTTCCAGGCAGTTGACATTATTGAAGTATTGAAAAAACAGATGCAGACTACATCCATATTTTGTCAGGGTTAACTGTCTCGAATTGTTGGCCTTTTCACAGTGATTCCGCAATGCATAGTGTTAACGGGTCTCTCATATGGATGTGGTATTAATGATTTGCTGTCCCTCCCATTGCCTGACCTGTACCTTCAGTGAAAGTGTTTCACTGGGTGGTCAAATCAAATCATGTATTGTTTGGCCGTATATGGCAGGGGTTAATTAACAAATGCCACAGGGCTTGCAAGAGAGTTTGAAATGGCTTTGCACACTGCATGTATAGACTACTGAGTATGTCTCTCAGATTGTTAATGGGAAAACATGAAATACAAAGTATGATGATTTTAGAACTGCCTTTATGGAATAAGTTCAAACCACCCCCAATAACTGTATTAGACAAAATCTGAAAAGCTAAGAGACTAACATGCACTCACAGTACCCATCTACCTTATTTTCAAACATTACTGGAATGATTTAATTGATGTGGCAGCATGAAGCAGTTGAAGTAACACGTGGAGGTGTAAAGTGTAGGTGATGCTCACCAAATCTGGGGAACTAATTTTTTTAAATCCTCAAAAGCATTAAGATTTTGTACAGTTTCAGTTCGGACAAACTTAACCTTGTTTAAAGATAAGACGTAAGCCAGAGAAATATTAACAGATTATGTACAAAGGTAAACCATTTTTTTATACAAAATACACTTTGGGTTCCCAATGTTTTGTGAACAAGTCAGAACATGTTTTCACAATCTCCTTGCCTAAACTAGTTACTTCTTTGAAAACAAAACACAAAGTAATAAAATCAGTAAACTTGATAAAAACATACACAAACTGCAAAGGATGAAACAGTCTGGAAATGGCGTTCCCTTTCCTTGTCTTCATATTTACCAAAACTGTCATTTTTCCAGAGACCCGTTTAGTCGCTCGGTAACATGGCCGTGTGACTTGTCCTGCAGTGGGGAGTGATGTGTCCAGCTCAATCTGTGGTCAACATCCCCCCTGTCAGCCATCGGCTCCTCTTTCACCTTCATCCCACAAAGCTCTGCGTCGCCCCGCTCTCTGACCTCTTTTCGTAGGTGAGAATAACCTTTCTGGAGCATGTAGTACAGTATGGGGTTGGACTTAGTCAGACGTGGAGAGTCAGAGCAGGAGTCCTGTTTCTCCTCACCACTGATCAACCACCGGATGGGCCCCTCAGTCTCTCTCTTGACAGGAATGAGATTCAGTTTTGGAGACTCCTGACGTGCTATGTGGGAACCCCAGGGTGACCCTGGCATGCTGGTGCTTGCCAAGGCTGTGGTCACTGTTCTGAATTCAGCAGGGCCAACTCCCAGAGGATCAGGGTTCCAATGAGAGTTGATGACGTCATGATTGTAACCTGGTTTGTTTGTGACATTACCATTGGCCCTGTAGTTAGCCTGCATGGTGGAAGGGCTAGTGGAGGTTCTTGGATGAGAGAGATCCTTTAGACAGTTGTCAGAGAGGAGAAGCTGCTTCAGAACATTGAAACCCCGCCCATCTTGTGGAGGAGATGTGCTCTGGGGACACCTGATAGGAGCATGGGCCTCTGCAGGGCTCAACGGCTTCCTTTGTTCCGGTGTCCAAGGGATTGAAAAACTATGAGTGACATCCTGATGAGTAGGTCTGTCCACTGTTCGTAGATAAGGCTCACTAATCAAGTGATCCTCCAGTCCCATGCAGAGCTTTCTCTTTTTTGGAACAGATGGGCCTTGGTACTCCCCCCACTCTTCCTTCATGTTACTGGCATGTATATCCATCCGCGTGTCAGCTTGGAAGGTCCTTGGCCGCTGCTTTAAAAGCTGGCTGAGGAGACCATCTTTGGGGATGCCTTCTGTTGAAGGGGGTTCTGCTTTTACATCTCTCAAGGGAAGAGACACAGGTCTGAGTCTTTCACATCCCCTTTCTTCTATTTGACATCGTTCCGCCTCTTCATAACTGTTGGATAGATGACCCTCCTCTCTGGGTTCAGTCTTGATCTTAATGTCCAACAAGGGTCCACTGGGAGTATCATAGACCAGTGATTTGTCGACTTGCTTTTCGAAAGAGCCCTTAGTTGCTGTTTCATTCTGCTTGGCACTGGCTTTCTCCTTATTTGTGGGAGTCCCCAAAAGAAGCTGCAGAACTGTGCGCCTCTCCAGAAGATTCTCAATCTCTGATGCAGGAGGTGGTGACTCAGACACAAATGGAATGCAGTTGACATGGGATCCCTCTAAAACTGGGGTCCTGTCCCGTTGTATTGGAGCAGTGAGTCTCTCCAGCAACGTCATGGGCTTTTCCACCTGAAATTCAAGGCTATGTCTTTTGGTAGGAGACATTAGGGCTTTTGGTGAAGGGGAAGGAGATGTGATTGGTAATCCACATTGTGCTAAATTCTGTAGTAGTTTACTGGCGCTAAAAGCCGGCTCATGAATGTTATCACCTGAGCAGGACTTTGATTTGCACAAATCCAGGGGGCTAGACTGGATATGAGCAGAGGAATACAAACTGTATGGAGATGCAGTACCATTTATGTCCCGTCCATGGGATGATGTAGGCAAGGGATGAGGACTCATATCAGTGAGCCCAACTGGAGGACTCTGTGTCCTAGTTTCCTTACACACAGCAGTTGGGGTCAGTTGACCTGCAGGTGCGCTGTTGGGTTTAGTGGTTATGTCATGCTGTAAATCTGGATTATCTGCAGTTTTGTTTACCTTCTCATTATTTTTGTGATCCAGAAGCAACTGCATGAGGGTGACCTCATGATGGGATTTTAAGTCTGGGCTGTTTTTGAGCTGTCTGGACTCAATGACCTGCGACCCTGGAGTCTCTGGCTTCCACTTATTTATCAGGGACTCTGTAAGTTTGTCCAGAGATGTAGAGGAGGACACTGGCACCGAGCCACGGATCCGACTCTTCACAGAGAGGTCAATTGGAGAGCAGCTTGAGTATGAGCTTTCGACATCACTGCTGTCTTTGTTGAGGCTGTTCTCATGGTTGGAGTACTCACTGTCAGACAGCAGGGGTGATCCACGGCTGGGGAAGACACCGTAGTCTTCATCCAGGTGACCACTGCCGTTGATGGGCTTCTGTGGATTGTGGTGGTTCAAAAGGAGCAAGAGCAAGCTGCTGCAGTTCTGAGAGGGTCGTGTATTATGTTTGTCAAAGGGCCGTTTTTCCTTGTAAGGATGCGGAGTCCGTGGGGAGCTGACCGCCCTGCTCTGTCCTGGAATGAGGGTTGGGCTCTGTTTACTAGTGTCTAATGCCGGTGGCCGGAGTGTTCCCTTTTGGGCATTTAAGGAGCTTAACATGTCTGGGGCCATCTGAGGCTGGCCTATGTTGGGCAGCTTCTTATCCTGTGTTTTCTGTGTGGCTATAGCTGCCAGCCTCTCACTGGCAGATCGGGCAGATAATTGTGCTTTTAAGGCCTGCTCTCGGGAATACTGCTGCAGATGAGCTTCACTGGAGAGCAGCAGGGCCAGCTGACTACAAGCCACACTAGGTTTTGGAGACGGAGTCGGGCTAGACCTGATCTTCACCAGATTGGCCACGGCTTTCAGTCGTGCTGCACAGGAATCGGAGGTGGCTGGCTGGGCGGTGCTCGGCATCGCGTGGGGGGACTCTGAGAGTCTCTCCTGGCTGGACCGCCGGTGGTAAGGCACACTGTTATGGTTCTGCAGTTTGCTCTTCTTCATCAAGCCCTTCAGGCGACTGGAAGCAGTCTCATAGCATCGGAGATCCTCCTTGCCAGCACGGGTACTCTCTTTGACCTGGGCATCCTGCTCCTTCACATTCGGCGCAGTCTGCTGCGACATCGCCACACTCTGCAGTCGGGAGCTGAATGACTGGAGCAGGGATGCCAGCATGGTACTCTCAGCCTGAGGTGAGCCGTCTAGGGCTTCGGTGTGGCGATCTCTACTTTGCCCGTTGAGATTCCCGGCAGGTGCAGGCCCCCTCCGGCTCTCAGGCTCATTCCAGCCTTCAGAACGAAGCAGCCTGGCCTTTCTAAGGTGCTGTGTGGCTCCACTGGGAAGTGCATGCCTGTCTTCCTGTTTAATGCCATGACTTGGCTGCTGGTAGGCTCTCACGGCCTTGTTGCTCTGCTCTTGGTTGCTATGTCCCGCCTCAGATCTCCTTGTTGCCGTGGCCCCTGGCCCCCCTGCCACTGGATGCATTAGTAAACCTTCCAGATAAGTTAAAACAACAGAATCCTGGTGCGTCTCAGAGCCAGGCTCTTCCCCATGAGTCATGTTCAATTTTATTTTCCGTTCTATGGTTTTTAAGGTTTCTTGAAGAAATATGTAAATGCTCAGTTGTACAAAATTAACTTTCAATTGTAATAAATGAAAAAAATGGGCTTGGTTCTCTAATATTAAAGATGCCACAGAGTAAATCCTATTCCACTCCAAGGGTAAGAGTAATTTGATGTAGAAAATTCAAGCATAAGTAATGCCTTTAGAGGGCTATCCAGCTGGCATGCCTTGGTGCCAGCAAAACCTTGACAGTCCTCAGTAATTTTGAATGGACTTATTCCAGCAGCCAGTGAGGAGTCAGAAGGATTACATCAAGGCCCTGGCGATCCATTGGGATGGTAAATGTTTGGGATATCTATTTGGAGGACGTGGGGGCTCTGGGTTCCAGACTTCCAGACTTTCCCAACTTCAAGCCGGGGTAGATAGGGTCCTGAAAATACAAGAACAAAGCAAATTTAGTCACAGACTTCCAGAAGAATCCAGAAATTTCCTGCTTCACCCACCCTTGTGATATTCATAAGCTTATTTAAGATCACACTGCTCTATCCACCACACATTCATGCCTTTTCAACAGTTCCAACATTTAATAATTTCCCCATGATTCAATTATAAGAAACATTCTGAAAGCATTTTTATGAATATTGATTTTCATTCTGTGTAAGGTGGCAGCCCCCGTTAATGTAAGTATTTACAATTACTTGAGGATAGCAACGAAGCAAATTGACTTTACTTCAAGAAAACACCAAAAATGCTTGCTTAAGGGAAATCATAGCGATGCTATAGTGAGCACTGATTTTGAACAAGCAATGTAATTGGCTTAAAAAATGTTCCATTGTGGATGCAGCACACCGCATTAAAAATCTAGTTCCTGATTCCGCACCAAGAAGTTTGTTGATTTGTGTGTGTCAAGCTGACCGCTCTTGTTTCACATGCAAAGGATAATTTCTAAGGGTTAAGCCCACTCATGCTACGTCCCACATCTCAGTCACACCTCCCATTTGTCAAAAGCATACCAGGCAGCGCTGCATCAGGGAAAGGAAAAAAAGTGATTTTCTACATGTCAAGTTTAGCTCTAGCTTAAGCTTTAAGTGAAAAGACGGCTCAAGCAGGATGTACACACACTCACACACTGCACTGCGCTTTTAAGTTTGTCTAAAAGGAATGTCTCGTGAGCAAAGATAGACTGGTATTTTACAATCAGGCACGGCAGGAATAGAATCAAACTTTAATGTAACAATGACATGTGTTTTTTTATGGTTAACTTAATAATGGACACCTACAAAACAAGCAGTCCTACAAAGCCAACTCAGCTTTTCAGATATCAAGACCCCCAGCAGGTATTTAAAGAAACAAGCTGTAGAATTAAAGAAAAATGTGCTTACTGTGCTGCCTATTACATACAAATAATAGTCACATAGTTAAAATGATTAGGGCACCAGAATTTTCAACATGTGAAAAACAACACTCCTTTTGAAACAACTGCATTACATTGAGATGGACAGCAATTATTGCATCATGGTCTAAAAATATTCCAGTAAACTAGTGCAGCTATTGCAAAGAACTGCATTTACTGAAGTCTATGCCACACTTCAAAGGGTAAAACAGCAACAGATTCATGGTTATCCACTAGCCATGACACTGCACCAGACTGTTAAATCAATGAAGATAAATGACATCATAAGGATGATAACTACATCTGTGGAGCAGTGATGGCAGCTCCTGAAGCACAGCTAATAAAAAGCACGGCCCTGCCCTGCCGGTGCCTGGATCGTCTCAGTACAGGAAGCGCACGTTTGGCGTCACGTTGCATGGCAGTTTCTGAGCAGCCTGCAGATAAAAGTGCCATCAGGTCAAGCCCCCTCTGCCAAAGGCTCCTGCTCTGCAACCTGCACTTCTCTAAGCCTGTGTCAAGATGCCGGCAGACAGCAAACAGGCTGAGCCTGCCTTCAGCTTCAGTGGAAACTCTGCAGTTAACAAGGAGCAGCGTTGCATGCATAACTATTCTGTTCAGTGTATAAAAAATCCCTTATTTATTCCATATAGGCTATCAACCATAACATGATTCATTATTTAAGCAGGGTTTTGAGCATAAGTTTCTGGTTGTTAGATACGAATCACTGACAGAACACAGAGCTAGGACAGGATGACAGCCTTCAATATGTGTTTAAAAAAAAATTGCAAGGGTGAACTGAAATGCAAGGGTACAGATATATGTGTGTGGGGGATATATACGATATATGTGTGTTGAAGATATATAAGGTGTGTGGGGGATATATAGATATCTTCTTCGCCTGCCTTAAAGGTGCCTGCCTTGACTTGAATTAACCTGCCCTGACCACAAACTTGGAGTAGAAATGGCTTAATTGTCTGAATATTATGCAAATGTAGGCGAGAGCCAAAAGAGGTTGTCAGCTTTCAAGGTGAAAAGGTGAAGAAAAAAACAGTAAACTGCAGGAAAAACAGACACAATACACTTATTTACACTTCTCCTCAGGGGGGAAGAAAAAAAAAACATTAATTCTCAATGCTTAAAAGTGAATTTGTATACCTGATAGCCATAAGTAATTATTTCAGAACCTCTAACTATAATCTGGTGGAGTGGGTCTAGGTACGCATAAAGCTTCACCTTAAATATAAAAAAAAAAAACTTTAAAAAGGGTAATTTTGATCCAGCCTTTTCTCAAGATCAGCTGAGACCGATTCACACAATTTACAGGAAGCATGGCTCTGAGGTACAGATTCAATGAATACAAATGAGAATTGACCCGCCAGACCCTCTCCCCAGTCACCGAGACAGTCTGATCAAAGTCCTGACTGCGTCCAATGGTCATCTCAGAAGTGGCTGTCACCAGCCAACATCGACCTTTGCCATATCTGGCATTGGCGTGGGGGGGGACAGGTGCTCTGTCAGGCCATAATTCCACAGGGCAAGGATGTGCACCTCAAAGTGCAACCCTACCATCACAAATAATGCCAATGCCCGAAGCTGCCAGAGACTAGACCCTCTGTCTGTCAAGTACTCCACAGCCAAGGCCACATCCCAGGGGTTGACATACAGGTCAATTTTCAGTAGGCCAATGGTTTTTTTTTAAGTTACTGGCCCACATACTGAAACTACTGGCCCATTCTGAAACCACTAGGTTCTGACGCTGCCAATTTAGTATTGTCATTCAGGCAGGTCTAAATTATAATTCAGACAAAAACAACACTATTTCTATTCATTTAACTAAAAAAAAAAAACCCTTTCATTTTTCAACTGCTTATCATTTAAAAAAATATACAGAAATGTATGTATATTTATTCTCAGCAAGATAATGATCCAAAACACAAAAACAAGCTCACATCTGAATGGCTGAAAAGTCCTGACTTCAATCCATTAGAGATGCTGTGGCCATGAAATGAGCAGTTCATGCTCGAAAACCTGTCAATTTGTCTGAATTAAAGCAGTTCTGCAAAGAAGAGTGGGCTAAAATTACTCCACAGGGATGTGTAAGACTGATATCCAATTATGGGATGCGTTTGGTTGCAGTTATTGCTGCTAAAGGTGCTGCAATCAGTATTTAAGTTTAAGATCACAATTACTTTTTCACATGGGTGAAACAGGTGCTTGATAACTCTCATTAAATAAACGAGATAATTCAAAAAAACTTTCTTTTGAATTTTGTTTAAAGTTTTTTTTGATATTTTGATCTGAAACCATTCAGTGGGGCAAATATGCAGTCAATAGAGGAACTCAGGAAGGGGGCAAATTCTTTTTCATGGGACTGTAATTGCACAATTAGTGTGTAATCTCTATCTCACATGGTGTACTAAAGGTCAGGACAGGAGTTGTGTGCATCAGGATTAAATGAGCGCTGGTCTCGATCAGTGCTTGCCAGAGCGCCTGATGTTTGTGTTTTCTGACCGCAAGTACAACTAACAACCTCGCACATTTGTCTCAATTTCACGAAAAGCTAGCGTCCTCAGAAATTATGTCATTTTTAGAGGACAGATCACAGATCATAGTTAGGAAAGTTCCATTTTATGGTCATGTGAGCATAAGAATCTATCCAAAAACAAACCTAGGGAAGAACGTGAAAAAAACTGGCAAAACAGATTTTCTCTCAGATCTTCAGAGCAAGGGTCCACTAATCTTTCAAATTTCTCACGTAGAAAGAATATGATAATAAACATTTGCAGAGCTAATATGACAGTTCAAGCTGATGCAAAGTGATACAAAGACGATATATAGTGTTACATTTGTACTCCTGTTACAACTGTATGCAGACTCCAAACTTGGCAATTAAACTTCCACTAATGGCATGATCGTGCAATTTAAATAATTTCAGTACTTGCAGCATGTTTTCTTTATAAATTTGCTTTGGCATAGTATGTTTCTTCTCTTGTACCGTGTTTCCATGGTTGTGTTTTCTTTAGTATTTATTTTTGTATGCATTTTTGGAATTTGCATCGTTTCTTGGGGTTTTTCTATCCCCACTGGCAAAGCAGGGCCACTAAAAAACAAAAATTACTGGCCAGGAGCTCTGAGAAAATACTGTTGGGCCGGCAGGCATGTGGCAATGTCAAGCCCTGCATCCTTATAGATCAGTTAAATCTGGCCTGTCAAATTCCTGCCTAGTACTATTTAAGCCCTGCATGGCCTTTGTATGCCCCTTTGCAACTGCCATGTCTGAACTTTTAGGTATTTTGCACTAGGCTTGACTAACTGATTCAGGCAAACAGTGACATTGCATTCCATAAAAAAGCAGATTATGCAACTTCTGTTGTTCCTTGCAAAATTACTTTTGGTCACTTGTTTTTTTTTATACAATAGACACACCCACTATAAAAATGTGATGCCATGTCACGTACCGTTTCAAATGGTACAAGATATGGCATGTAACTCAAACAGTTGATAAAGTTAAAAGACAAACTGCTTGACTTCTACCACAAGCTTCAGTTGTGACCTCACTTGAGCATGCTGACTAAACAAAGACCTCGTTTAATTAGGGATAGTCAACAAATACGAATAATACCTAAGCCAGGATTATGTTTAGTTTCCTTGCTGTCTCCACCCACTAGGTCACTAAGCAGTAGTTCACTGCTATACCCAATGAGTGTGTGCTTCATTTCAGTTTGCTGTCCTTTGGGATGGATGGTTCAATATATACACATCCTTTGAGGGTTTTTAACAAGACTTAAAAAAAATGGTTCTCAAAAACCAGCAAATCAGAAAGCACAAGAAAAACTGCAACAGCTATGAAATATCACTATAGACGAAGCAACATCCCATTTTCTGTCAATAAAAAACACCCTTTGTTTTAGTAACAGCTTGGTGTTGATGTGAACAGTGTTTTGGAATGCAAAAAGGGGAAATGAGCATCAAGACATCGCCATTTTAAAAGGTATAAACAAACTGGATTTATAATGGCGCAGCCATGCTCACGCTCTACATCCCTCATGACAAATCCCATTATTCACAAGTAAAGCACTACACGACCTGACAGAAAATATGTGGCTATTACAAGATCTTGTGGTACAAATACTAAAAATGACCTGTCTGTGGTCTAAATCTGTCCTTTGGATGAGGAAGGTAATGCATTGCTTTTGAGCCTCTGCACTGCTGGCAATTACACATTATCTTTAATAAAATCAAGAAAGCATCCAAGGGAATTTAAAATGATTTTACAGACCACACTGGCTGAAAAAGAAGTAGCGTCGCCACAAGATCACGCTGTGCCTGCCTTCGAGTGTCCTTCCTTCACTTTGAGCCACTCGGTTAAAGAACATCCCAAACATTATCGGAAGCTGTTAGACACCTCGGAATGAACAGCACAGAGAAAAGGGATGATTCACGTGAAAAAAAGGGGGACCAGCCACAAATGGCTGGGATTTCATATCCAAAGCCAATCTTCCATCGTTCACATGAAAGGTACAAGATTAATTGCCCCAAAAATACTGGATAATAAATTACCTCCATTGCTCAGGAATTGTAATCCATTTAAGCTATTTAAAATGCATGATAAAAAAAAATGAAAAAGCTACAGGACCCACGATTAAAGTCAAGGTCATTCATGCAGGCTTTCGACTTGATGCAACAGCTGGCGTCCACACAAAGCTCTTGGTCTTAATAAAAAGTGACAAACCTGCCCTTGGTATATGTATTGCTAATATCCGAAAACTCTTGCTTAGCAGATGTGTCCAGTGCATTAATGGTGCGTCAAGGTTAGAGTTTAAAGGAGAGACAAGGGCTAAACATTATTAAATCACATAATCTGTATCCAGGTTTCAGTATTTACTGTACAGACTCAGTCGGGGAACTCACACTGCGCTACGATCATCCAGTCAATGCACAGCTTATATTTTCATGAATACATGTTGAAAGGAAGAAAACCTGACTAAAAAAAAACAAAAACAACTAAAGATATTTGGTAGAACTGAACTTCTTGAGAAGACAAATTCTGTCCACCTTGGATAAATCATTTTACTGCTGCTATTGTAAGAGCCATGCAAAATGCTATTGCACTACAATATTTATGAAATATCATTCAGTGTCATCATATATCAAGTACAACTGAAACAAAAAAAAAAACAATTTGATGCCAACAATGCACTACCAAAAACAAGCACGTGTGCCACACACACACAAAATCAAGGCCCAGACACTTCCACTGCACTAATCATTTTACCCACCAACTGCAACTATAAACTCTACAAGGGGGCACATCAACCTGACCTACATTCCCATAACTTAACCAAAGGTTCCCGAAGGCCAACACAATGCACAGCACAGACGCAAGCCCCACATCATTCCTGCGTATCCCAACAACGCAAATGTCACCGCCACCTCAGCAGAAGCAGAACTATGGGCACACACAAAGATCAGGTACCTCCCTAGAACCTTGTTAGAGGACGATGGGTTTGAACTTCAGGCCAGAGTGCTCCGTCTGAAAAGGCCGCAGAAGAGAATTTTAAATAAAGCACGGTCGAGATGGGATCTATCTGTGTGATCGGGGCCCTTGACAGGCTGATCCCACTCTCCTGCCTGCTGGTCATTCAATTCTCGGCCAGAACACATTGGGGAGTCAAAGACTGATAGATGTGAACAGATTAATCATTTGACCAATTTGGAGACTAACAGATGAGGAATTGCTTAACTTGCGTAAGGCAACATGACTCTGCACTTTCCAAATGTCCTCTAGAATGTCTCGGAACATTAGGATCTAGCCTGTTAGTGATGGTACGCCAAATGTAACTAAATGTTAGTGTTTGTCATAAATATTTGTGCAGTTGTGGAAAAACCCACCCAGAAGCCTTTTCCCGAAAAGGAAAAAATTCCCGTTAAAGGGTAATGTAAATGCACAAAGAGCACTTGATAAATGACAGGCCTTCACAATCTGAGGCCAAGGGTGAGTGCATCACAGTACTCATGTCGTACTTCTGGATATCCTTTTGGCTCCAACAGTTTAAAAGCTAAAAAGAAGGATTTGTCTGTCAGGATATGACAGTACAGTACATATTCACCCTTTGAAATGATAATTTTATGGCTTCGAGATCTTAATAGAGTTGCAGCAGTCACACATCAAACTGCACTAACCCCCCATTTATGAAGCCTTATATTTTGGCCTGCTTCTGACTACCATTTGACCACTGCACTTTTTTATTGTCTGAAAAAAGCCAGCCAGAAAAAGCCTGAGAACATGACACTGAAGATAATGGTGGATGTCAATTTGCTTTCCCAAGACAATGTAATAAACTGTTTTCAAAGCTAAACAGCACTTTGGACCAAACTCCAGAATACTGAATTAAAGAAAGACCTACTTTATTGGTTGCCCTTAGATTCGACTAGTCCGTGGACTTCTTCTGTTACACAATATCCTCAGGCTCAGTGTCACTGAGATTAACAAAAGTAATGCTTTTAGTAACGAGAAAAAACATGCTTACTTTACAGCTATTTAGCATTTTTTAACCATTGAAAAGGGCTAGGATAATCAATTTTATGCTTGTGCAAACAAACGGAACTACCAATAAACTATTGTCTACCTCAATGGCCAGTTTATGAACAAAGCATAAACTGAATGCATCCACAGGCTACAGCGTATAGCCTTGCAGATGAAAGTACCAAACCCTGAGAGTCTCATTAGCTTTAGATAGGGTTCATTTTGTTTACAGCCTGTCTGCAAGATAGATTTGCTACTGATCACATATGTCACAGGAGCCAGAACAAATCAATATGGATGCATTGTATGAAAATGGTATTTAAAAAAATAAATAAAATGATGATCCCATTTGAAGAAATACATGGAGCTTACCCTTTTGATGTATGTTCATGTAAGTTCCCCAACAAGGCTGCAAGGCCCTAAGAATCACCTCAGAAGCGTACGCATCCAATTCAATAATGTACAAAAAACAGACATGTATTCAAACATGTCGGAAACCCCCATCTTTGTAACACACAGAAAGCACACTGCTTTATGGGTCGTCATAATCTTTGAAAGATACTAAAAAGCACCTAGACACCTAAGCACCCACGACTGTAAGAGAATTAATTATTTGGTTGGACGTACCAGCTTTATTAAAGCTTCCCAGCAAAGTTGATTTACAGTATAAGTAAGGTAAACTACAATTCCTTTTTGCATTCTACAAGGCAGAAAAGTACATGGACTATGAAATAGTAAAATATTATTACAAAGCAACAATGTACAATATTTCCTGGGGACATTGATTGATCTGCTATCTGTGGCTTTCTTATAGTGGTATGAAAAATAATGCAGAAAACTCGTAAATTTAGGCTATAAGTTTTTCAGATGTTGAAAATGTTATACTGACAAAAATTTAATGAATGCTCCTGGTTAGTAAAGCACTTTACACAGAGCTACATAATACACTACAGTGTAAAGCTAAATCACTAGAACTATAAAACACTGAACACATAAAAACTGCAAATACAGGACGAGGCCTGGGCTTTGTCTAATGAAATGTCCCCTTTTAATATCTTTGAGAGCATCCTTTAAACCAAACTGACATTATTAATTGAATCTCTTTAATCAATTATATGCACTTAACCTACTAAGAGATAAAACGATTAAGTATAACCTTTCAGAGGAAACTTCGGCAGCATCATTCCAGTTGGCAGGTCTGTCCCGGAGCACAAGCCAACAAACACCACGGGACATCTCAACCCAATGACCTACGTTCCCCCGCCCCGCGCTGCACCGTGCCCAAATGCAGATACCAGGGTGACCGCGTCTGCTCTCGAGCTTACGCGGGACGCTGAGCCGTAACAAGTCACAGCTCACCACCCCTGAAACCTGTCTGCACCAAAGTCAAACCGGGGATCCCACAAAAAAGTTCCCGCCTGCTGTTTGCAGTCTGGATGGGCCGGGTGCAGGATAGGTGACGTGGGGGTATTTTTGCTCCCCTATTAAAAAAAAAAAAAAAAAAAAAAAAAAAAAAAAAAAAAAAGTTTCCGTAGCCAATATAGACGCAAAGGGAAATATGCATTCTTCAAAAGGGATGACGTTAGTAACCCTGTCTTACATGGTGATAACAGACCGAAAGACATTGTGGTTTCTCTCTGGTTCCTTACAGTACCGTTTCACACAAGTACTTCCTATGACAGTATAACTATAATGTTTTCCACTGCCATAAAACAGAAGCTGCCCAAAGATCACGCTGATTAAGTGAACTAAAGGAAGGACAGAAGAGGTACTCTTCTTTCAGATGTATTCTGAGAATGTTCATGTCCAGGTCAGCTTTTGCCCCCAAGTACAGATCACCCTCATGATATTGTATAAATAGCATTGCGACGAGGAGCTAGGTTTACAAACCTGGCTCTGCTTTCACTGCCACTGTCCACATGAAGTTTAGAAGATGATAGAATTAGACAACTACATTCCACAGCTCTGCAAGCTCTGTGAGATGACAAGGCCTGAATATTCCTTCATTAACCGCCCCCTTAAAAAATGACACGCTGATGACACACTTTAAAAAAATAAACAATAATTGATCCAGTACATACGTTGCACTAGGTTAATTAAAAATATATTTCCGCAATGATAATTAGAATAAAACTTAACCTTCCTATAGCAAGAACACTAAAGTTATACAGCAGAACAGAGGCCACGAGGGCCACAGTGAAGTAAACCTGGCATGTTTTCTGCATGTAATGCAAATACAGACCCAATGTGCAGCCTTACCTTTTTTTTTTCTCCTGAGCAGAGATGCCAAGTGCAGGTACAGTGTGGTAATCAATTTGCTCTACAGGCAGGAATGCAGGAATGCTCCACAGGAATACTAATGTGGCTCCCTCTCTCTCTCTCTCTCTCCCTCTCTCTCTCACTCCCTCCCTCCCTCTCTCCTATAGTTTGACACCCCTCCGTGCCCCAGTCGTGAACAATGCGAGGGGAGGGCAGACTGTCTTCTGCCCAGATAACTGCTGCCACTAATCAAGTCTACGTGTATCAGGGCATTGGGATTAGAGAGCTCATGCAGCTTGACTCAGAGGCTGAAAAGCAGCTACACACACAACAAGGTCAACAGTAAACCTTCAGTAACCCGGCCGTCCTTCTTTCTTGTTCTCTCCCTCTCCCTTTCACTCACACTCCCTCTTGCTGTCTCTCTACTTCTCTACAAACAATCTTACAGTCTCTCTCTCTCTCTCTCTCTCCCTCATGCATGGGGGTGGACCACTGGAGTGAACTAATTCATCAGATTTTACTGCTGATGGCTGTGTAGCTTCAGGATATTAAACAGCCTCCTAGAAGAGTAAAACCAGTAAGGTGGCATGGGGGAGGGGGTGGCCATAACAAACCCAAAAGGGATTATGGGAGATCATGACAAAACAAAACAAAGGTAAGTAAGTACTCTAGACAAGAATACAGGGACAAGCTCCTAATTGCCTTTCCTTGGAATGGTGGCAATTTAATACAGGAAACTGTCTTACTGGTGCCTTTCTTGACAAGTTTAGGACTGGAATGGTCAAACTGCTGATACAACACAAATAAGAAGGATATTAAATTCTCATTAAGAAAGTGGATAAACATTCTTTAATGTCTTGCCTATGCTTATTTGAAAAGACTATTTTAAAAGGCTTTTTAATGCTTTCCTTGTCTGTGTGAGGCAATCACACACAATACCACCGAGTCTTTTCTCTACTGTTGCTCAGTTACTTAGCACCTCATTCACATTAATTCTACATGCTCCCAAGTTCATTTGATTCAGTTTCAGTTCTTACACTTGCCGGAGGTACCGTGAAGTAAAATTCCTTGTTCACACATTAGCTGCCACGACAGTCAGGCAAAAGTGTGGAAGCACTGTCAGTGCAGAATTTGCACCGCCACAAATGTTTCGTTATGTACCCAACGAGTCCAATTACTTGCACAACCTGACAGTTTTTCACACAGCACGAATAAAGGGGTCTAGACTAATGCATTAGCTACAGTAATAGTCAGCTACTCCAGCAGACTGGAACCCAGGCTAGGACAGCAGACGAAAAAAAAAAAAAAAAACACATAGCTAAATGAAAAAGAACTTTAAAAAAGCACACTTGGAACTAATTCCCTCTGCTTCTGCTGACTATCACTAAACTGTAGCCTGAATACAGACAGGAGTGAGGAACTGTAACAAAACACCCAGGGGAGAAAAAAAAAAAAAAAAAGGTTGGGGATAATGCCAACAGCTCTACCCTTGACATACTGACATCAGGCTACTGTCATGTGACACTTTGTCATCTGCCACCTGGCAGGATCCCCACCTTCTCACGACCTCATCCTGCAGTGACCCGCACCGCTGAGCTTGCGCGAGGCCCCTCCCACCCCTCCGTGGGAAGGTCGAGCGGGTCACTGTGTCCTCATCTGTAATCCTCTGCCATTCGTCAGCAGCCGGGCTAGAGGAGGCAGGCTCGCTACACGGGGAGAATGCCCAATTAGGCAGCTGTCACACAAAGCAGACGCTGCAGAGCCATCCCTTGTTGAACGGAACGGCAGCTGCGGATGCCAATTACGCCAACGTTTTAACCCCTTCAGCCCACCAGGGAGTGGGGGGGGGGGGGGGGGGCAGCCAGCCTAGACAGTGGAGCTTGTTTTTTTGCGAGAAGGCGAACTTCACGGTTTTGTCATCGTTGCCATTTTTGCACCTTTCATGTGCATTGAAAACAAAATGCACCAGGAAACTGTGCTGTGCCGTTGCAGCCTGTCTCTCCCCCTGTTTTTCACCCACCGTGTCTCTGTGCCGTCTGGGGCCCAGAAAGAACTGGCTATAAAGTTCCAGAATTAGACAAGTTTAATCAGAGATAAATGAGACCCCGGAAGGCGGAAGGCGCTGACTGCGGGGCAGAATAATCTCGCCATTCTTAATTAAATGACCGAGGAAAAGCCGGTGCATTAAAAAAAAATGCGCCTGGGTTTCCTGCCTTTTTCCCCAGATGAGGGAAGCGGTTAATAAGAAAGCCTCGCACGGCCCTCTTTCAGCTGCGTTCAGCGCAAACGTGCGACAAAAAAGCCACGGAGGAATTCTCAAGGAAACTCAAAAAGGAGGAGGACCACAAGTACGGCTCGCAGAGCGACGGCCGTCAGCCTTGTGACAAGGGCAGACGCTGAGGTAATTCATAATGCCCTCATTCAGCTCCTTCTGCTAGCTGGAGCCTTATACTCCAGACATTGTTTTGAATGTTGGTGCACTTGAAACGGATGAAGCCTTTGAAATTAGGCTAATATCTTTAGCAAACTTTTTTCTTTCTTTTTTTCCCCCCCATTTTCCCCATCTGAGACTTCTTTTCACCCTAAAGGGCAAGTACAGGAAAAAGCTAGAGCCAACTAGAGATATCCTACCGCTGGCAAGGGGCAGCCTGTGGGCCCCTGGCATGCTTCTGTGAGGAGCTAATCCTGCAGTAACATAATGAACCCCACTTTAACCCACCATAGCTGGGATGCAGTCAGCTATGGGCTGTGGCTGCACACTCATTATCATAGCGAGCTACTGACGTGGCCCGTGTCTGTGCTATACTGCAGGGCCATGGTATGAAACCCGCACCAATAGGGAATGCACTTTTTACAACTGGATATTAAATGAAGCTAGGTACAGCAATTCACAATCCTCAAGGGTACAGATGCAGCGCCCAAAAAGAGTTTAAACCTGCAACCATATGACTTTAAGCCTACCCCCTTAAACTACACCGAACTACTGCCTTCATCCTATCAAGATGACAGAATGGGTACAAATGATCATGTGTGAACAGATACAATTTTACAGCGCGAGAAAATTAATTATTTACTTGAGTGGATGAATTGTTCGCCATTTGTCTCTGCTATGGATATGTACACAAAGGTCACTGTGGTCCACCCACACTTTAAATCCTGATTTTAGGGAAGTAGCATCTGAACTTGTATTGCAAGAGGAGCAATGGGGATTTATTCTGCAAATCCTGTCTGAGCAGAAAGTTGAGTGGAGACCGAAAATAGATACAAGTTTGACAGCTTGGGCTGGTGTTTTCTCTCACACTGCCATTTCACCTGAGGTACAAAAACGTCATGAATAATCCAACATTTCTCCACCATCAACTGAAAAGCCTACACTCTCCCAACCAACTATTTTGTAGAGCTGTTACATGAATGACCTAAAATAACTTTTGCCTGTCAAGAGAAACTGCAAGCACCGACCAAAGATACAACTGGTTTCTGCTATGCCCAAAACAGAGATTACAGACGGACAAAACAATGAATGCATTCTTATTCTCATTCTCTGCAGAACTACTGCCGAATGGTAATCTCAACCAAGGCAATTTTACCAAACATTTAATGCCAGTGCATGCATAATCCTGAGCAGTGAATCTGATTGAAACAGCTGAACTTGGCATTGTTACGTAGGTCTAAATATGTTTGGCAGCCTATCTAATAGCCCACCCTTGTTGATGTTAGAGGCCCTCTTGGCCTTTTTGTTTTGTTTAAATAATTACTTGTTGCGCTTTAAGGACTAATAATACAAGGAAGTGCGATACGACACTCTATGGCCATGATCCTAAGCAGGCAGGGTGGAAGGAGTTAGTCTATAGAGATTCTGCCTCTTTAAATAACTCTCTCTCTCTCTCTCTCTCTCTCTCTCTCTCTCACTCTCACTCTCACTCTCTCTCCACCCCCCCACCCCCCCCCCCCCCCATTTTTTCCGCTCATTGTGCATGCGCGTGTCAACTACAAAGCACTTTTCAAGCCTTTCGGCTTTGCTCAGTACATGTGTACCCAATAAGTAAGAGACATCATCATAGTTGTAAAAAAAAAAAAAAAGAAAAAAAAAAAAAAGCCTTAAATCCTTCGCCGAAGCAGAATTCTGAATATAAAGTATGGCGGCGGCGGCGGTGGAAGGAAGGCTGAGATTGTTGAGGGGTGCTAAAGGCTGCCTTTCCGTATGCGTGGGGCGGTGATGAATTTCACAGCATCTCCGAATCCCCCCCCCCCCCACCCCCCTCCCCGTTGTAGCTGAATGTCACGGGGCGAGAGCGTGTGACCTTGAGCCGCATCACTGGCACAGCCAGAGCCGCTCTGCCTGCAGGCATCCTTGAACTGGATCTGCAAGACAAAAAAACCTTCACACCCGCCTGATAGACATCTCAAATCTTCTCAAATGATTTTTTTTTAAATCTGCGCTGCTCTTATCTTAACCCCAGTGTGTGTGTGTGGGGGGGGGGGGGGGGGGGGGGGGGGGGGGGGGGGGGGGGGGGGGGGACAGGGAATTATCAGGATGCTGTATCTTTAACCTTACTACTGAGCCGATAGTCATGGCATTCCGAATGTCTGGCCAATACATTTTTAACCTCCTCGCAATGTCATTCGCTTTTTGGGGAGTGAGCGGCTTCAGCCCAAACTCCATGGAACATCCATGAAAATGGATGACACCATTATACGCCATTTCTGGGAAATTCACTGGGTTACAGGCCATTTTAAGGACCACAGGTCTTCAGAAAGGAAATCACGAGATCCACAATGTTTGAAGGTGGCTAAGTTTGCTGACAGACATCGCAGCTCCTCTGAGGACCAGTGGTCCTTTCATGGTGTGAGAATTAAAAAAAAAAATTACCGGAATATTACGCCTTCCTCTAACATTCATAATTATGGGAATCTCCGTAAAACTAGCTGACTAATAATTTGGCATTCACAACTGAATAGGTAGCAGGACTTCCTTCACAACAGGTTTACCCCGAGGGAATACTTTTTGAACTACAGAACCTGTAAAATGAAATTACTTCTGGCTTAGTGTGTTTATGTGCTGGATTATACACAAAAATAGCCTTTGTTAATGTCAAAGAATGCATTTCAATATTTATATTACACAGTGGTGTTGGGGGGAAAGGGTATAAGAAGTGGTATTGCTATGGTCGCAGTGTATTTTGATTATACACTGTGAACATTTTAATATTAATTCTGTAGACACAGGATCTCCTATTTGCCAATCTTGTGAGAGCCTAAATTAAAGCTGGTATGTGTCAAGCACAACCTGCACCATCCTTCCTAGCAACCATTTTGGTTATGATTATGGTTATATATTAGGTTAGCGTATTAAATCAAATCTCTCAAAGCAGTTTGATATAGTTAATTTGTACCAATTGATGTATTTTGGATTGACTTGTTAGACTGGTTACATTCGTGCCTATTTGGGGGAGTCGGTTTCTTCAAAGGGGTGGAGGTTGCATTATGTGCACAGGAATGCACACTCACTGATGAGTAGCAGGGAGAGCCCAGCAGAGTCAACTTGCTCAATGTGAGCTGCAGTTATGTGCTGTGCCATTATTCTGTTATATCTTGTACGGATGCATGCCTTGATTGCCTTCATGCTGGCTGACAGAGACAAAAGACAGTGAAAAGAGGGAAAAACTAAACAAAAAACTAATTTCCTGTTTGCTCACTTACTTCTATGTTCACGGTGAGACCGCATCATTGGAAATATGATCAATCCAATGCTGTTGATGAAGAATCACCCCTAAATGTGCAGACACATTTAGTAAACTATACTTTGGGTTGAACTACTCAGGATGTACAGCCAAAGCATTCAAAGGATAATTTGCAGTGTTTGGATCAGATTTACCCAGTACATTTCTGACCGGCATTTGCATTCCCAATCGGGGTAGTTTACAGATGGAGTGGATGTGCTGGAACTCTTACCGTGCGAGTGATGCCAGTTTCCCAGAGTCCCCAAGCCCTCCTCACGACTGTAATGTTATCACATGTCAGTTACCAGCCTCCCTGTGACCAGCTGTTCCCATCCTGCTCTCCAGAGACTGCTTCGCTCCTCAAAGGAGAGAGCGTTTCACCAGAACAGCAAGGGGAACTTTTAAAACATCCTCACCTCAGCTACTGATGTGTGTTCAAAGTTGTTATTATGGATATAAAAATGTTGGTGTAGCAGTAGGAGACAGGGTCTCAAGTCAGTCTCCATTTGCAGATTCTGGTGGGTGCTACTGTGTGCCCTCCTGTATTAACACTGACGGATATTTCTATTCCCAGAATGCTATTCTCTCTTTGCAGGCAAGATTCCCAAAGGGTGCTCCATTTGTCAAAAGATTGCAGTAAGAGCAGGGAATGGATGTCAGACATTTACTTCCACAAATAGTCATGATACAAGGGAAGGCATTTCTGAGTTTCAGTTCAATACCTTTTTTGACAAATGACACAGCTAATTTTGGTCCGTATAATGTGCTGGCCCCATTTTGCACCTAATCCCGTATTCTTGCCCTCCTGCTCCCTTTGTAGAGAGGCTTGTCAAGTCAACTTGCTTGTTGACATAGACTGAACATAGAATGAAATAAAGCCACGTAACAATAACACCAGTGATTTTCTTTTCTCAGCATTGTCAACATATCCTATGAAAATACCAAAACCGAAAATATTTCTGTTCAACTCTCAGTACTTTTTGACATCTTCCTACTCCATTCAGTGTTCAACCAGGAAAGACGTTCATTTGGGTTGTGCAGTGAAGTCACTATCCATAGCACAGAAAGCCATATTTTCATTATCAGAAAATGCAACTTATTATCACAAAAAACATTAAGCTTTTCAAGTTTTTACCAAAAATACTTCAAAAGATCGCAAGTTGTTCATTTCCATTTCTATATTTTCAGTATTTCTGTGCCACACCAAAATATTTTCCACATATCGGAAAAAAAAAAGCGATCGTTGTCACTTTATAAAGTTGTTTCAGTAAAAACCTCAAAAAGTCAGGTTATTTGTAATGGTGATCCATGCTGAAAAACCAACAGTATGTCTCTTTGACTTGTTTTAATACCTATGTCTTCTGGTATATCACTGTTGGCTAGATGGACAATACTTGCTTGTAGGATAAATTCATTGAGAGTTGGACAAAAACATACTGAAAAATTTTTAATTACCAGTGTTATCTCTATCACCCTCCCTAGCATCCATGAACGGAGACTACAGTTTCACAATCAAACAATTTGTCAGGAACCAGCCAAGACCTTAGTCAGTGAACCAAACCTACATCTTCTGCAAAGCTTGCAGACTGGGCCAGCCAGCAACATCATTAGTCTTAATTTAGCCTGCAAAATTTAAATAGGGTTTGCTCCTGATGCCAAAGGATGTCAGATAAAGGATTAGGTTGCACGCAGCATATAAAGTGAACACCTGTCAGGGACCCTGATAAGCAGCAGAGGAGCTTTCAGAGTAGAGGTGAAGGTCTCGGGACAAGGTCAGGGCCGGAACACGGAGCGGTGGTCCTCCTTAAGACCGACAAGCGAGAGGCAGGCAAGGTATCCAATCAAACAGAGATGAAAGAGAAAAATGTGAAAGTACTAAAGGGTGGAGAATATTATGACTAAAATGATGTACCGCATTACATTTTTTTAGGCCTTCCACAAGGGCCTCTGGCTCCAGGCACCAAACCATCCCCAGGAAAATGAGAAGTTAGACAATATTACATGTACGTGTGTGTGTTTTTCTCTCTCTTTCTCATACATTTCCAGGAGTTCAGATGGATGGATGTGGCTCTCCCTTTATCATCCCCATTGTTATACCAGGGAGGAACAGTGTCTGACCCCATGTTCCCTTGGACACTCAACACTTATCTTAGATAAAGACTGGCTCCCGATTTAAAGCATGATTTTGTAGACCTAGACAATGTGGATAAGGTTAGAGGTTATTGTGTGCTTATTCAATATTCACGATATATGCAAAATCATTCACTTTGTTAAATTTCACAATATGCTTATGTGTTAACCGTTTGCCAATCAGATTTAGAATTATGCATGTTATTAGTAAAACCAATCATGTATTTGTACTTCTCAATTATCAGAAGTAGGGACTGCTCTTCAGTTCAGATTGTCCACTTGCTGTTTGTGCTGAACTCTCTCATATGGACATACCTCGTTTTGGCTAGTTATTATAAGGGGATAATTCCCTGATTAACAGTACATAAGTCAAACTAAAGTCACACACACACACATCCTTGTGGCCCATATAAACATGCACATGGCACTCTGTATACACTTTCAGGCGCAAACACATTATCACTAACTGACACTGAACAACTGTATATCTCTTTGTTGATTCTGTTGAGTCGGTATAGGAATAAGGATGCGTGTAAATGTTCCACTGGGACACCAGTGTATGAAAAACATTGAAGCGTCAAAACAATCACTACTGAGCTACATTAAAATAGTAAAAGGTATTTGTTTGTGAACTGTCAATATGTGTTAACTTGCATATTGTTCTTGTGTTTTTTCCCGCTCTTTATCATTATGGTACGCACCCCTTAAGCTTTTGCATATTCTCCTTTGTGTGTACCTAATCATTTACCATATCTATATATTTATTGTTTAAAGTTTGACTTTCTCTTTGATTTTGTTTAACCAATGCTGTTTTCTTCCAGTTGAGAAAACTTAATACATTGAGAAATACTCAATTCAAAGGTATTCTATAGTAAAAAAAAACGACAACTGTCCTTTCACATATTGTACTTAAACATTGGGGGAAGGGGGGGGGGTGGTGGTTGAGGGGATCAGCCAAGCTGCTAAATTAACTTAACCTAACCTATTGGGTTTTTTTCCTCGTAATTTTGAATTACAATCACAAAACCTCCATCAATTATAGAAAAGACACACAGACACACACGCGCACACACATACATAAAATGTATGAAAATATATTTTATATTTTTTAAACATTTTAAAATGTTTAAAAAATGTTTCATCACATGAAGTCACAGCCAGGTACAACTTTCCATTAATTCTAATTAATGTAGAGTTAATCTTGGAATACGTTCTATACAGTACATTTTCAGATTGGTCCCAGATGAGTCATACTGGCACCAGCACAGTAATGAATCTGCCAATTCTAATCATGCTGTCCATCCATTTATACTATTTTAAAAATGCAGTACGGGTCTTGTCACAGTGAATGGGGATTCCTTATAACCGCTACACGACCATACACAAATAAAGTTAATTTTGTAAAACAGGAACAAGGACCCCCCAGATACCAAACATCGGTCATATTGATCTGGTTATCAGAGGCTGGAAGCTTAATGTAGGCTTGGAGGCACAAACAAGATGCAAGGGAGATTAGCCAAATACCCTGCATTTATTTATACCACAACACAAGCTCATTTTACTGAGAAGAATTATTAAAATGTTTTCCTGTTATTGCTCAGCTGGCGACATAATGTAAATAAAAAAAACAACCAACACTTTTTTGGCTGGACCGCAACAGCGGGGCCAGCCCTACAAACGCAAATGTCTGTGACTGAGTGACTGAGTGAGTGAGTGATGAAGTTACACTATTGGTCGGCCGGATCACGTGTGTTAGGTCCAGCCATATACGAGGTTTTATCCTGGTCTTGTTTGTATTAAAATCCTGATCTGTGGCTCGCCCAGCGAGGGTAATTTCATGATTATGCCAGTTCATATGAAGGGACAGGCCTCCCACCTTAATGAACTGCAGCTGATTAGCAGACCGCAGGTTTGAGGAGCTACAAAAGACCTTATCTTCGGCAGGGACATTTTTTCATACACTTTCACTGCAGGAACATAATTACAAAGCTGCGTTGACTGAAAGAGGATATCTCACACATACTGCCGCCTTTCTGCTCAGCTCCTGTGAGCTGAAGATGACATTTCTATAAAACTGAGCCCCAAAAAAAATAAATAAAAAAATATTTCAAGCAGAGGCAAGAACAATCATGCGAGAAGAGCAAACAGAGCAACCTCCGGGAGAGGGACAATCACCCTGGCCCACTCTGCAGGCCGAAATGTGACAGGAGTTAGGGGAGGAAGGCCTTTCGGCACAGCATGGGGCAGCTAATCTACAGCTCATTTACAGCTTCCTTTCTGCAATAAGACAAGCCTTTCGCGAGGTGGAGGCCTCTCACGCTGACCCCATTCCGTGTCGCTACGTGTCGCAACAGGACCCCGCACAATGCGCCCCCGCCCTTCAAACACCCCCCCCCCCCCCACCCCCGCCCGCCCCCCCCCCAACTCCCCGACTCCCCCGCAAGGCAATCAAGTCACAAACAGCTCTCCCTCCTGCCCCCGCGAACTGCGAGAAAAATAGGTCACCCTGACCCACTTTCCGGAGAGTTCTGCTGAGTCTGATCAAGCGGCCCTAAGGAGACTACCTTCATTAACCCCACGCATCAAAGAGCACCGTTCCCATGCCTTCAGATATGTATAAAATCCTTATCGGTCAGCCGCCGTGTCAGCAGCGCCCACCTTAACTAAACACCACTCCAAGCCAAGGCAGCTGGGATAAGACGCCGTTCCACTGTGTTCATGCTTGCCATTCCTTGTTCAGTTTGAAGACCATCACTTCCGCTAATGGTGTTCATTTTACATTTTTTATTTAAGAGCAAAAAAAAAAAAAAGCCTGTGCAGGACAGTCTGAGGGGGATAAATCTGCATTCTTTAACTTCAATTTCCACAGAAACCAACTCGCAAATCCCTAAAAGCTTTATTATGTTCTACAGATGTTTCATTTATTTTTTGAAGCATCTGCCCGCTTTGCTTCATGGTTTCACAGTGTAGGAAGCAGTGTCCGCTGATAAGATGAGAACACGCATGGCTGTCGTTGACTGCTTTACCATTTGTGTTCTGCAACATGATAATTTGTTTTTTCATGACAAGTAAATGGTCAGATATTGATTTTTTTTCACCCCATATTACACAAGAGAGTTGTGTCTTCAAAAGGAAGGCGGTTGTTATTTCAGTGACAGGCATACTTTCATGCATGGCACTGAGGGCCACTGAATGAAACCAGGGGCACCATTAGAAATAGAAATGACCAGAGGGAATAAAAATAGACTTTCGTGAACTGGGAGACGCTGTTGTGCCGCGCAGGGCACTTGCGTGTGCTAATCTGTTGTCTGCGTACTTGCAACCCCCCCCCCCCCCCCCCCCCCCCCCGCGAACTACAGCACGGGCCTAGGTACTATCTTCAGTCTGAGGCAAGTAAGTCACATCTGAGCGATTCACAGGTAATGATAAGTATTCGTTCGATTGTTGTCATCTCCACCGATCTGTGACGAAATCAGTGTCTTTCAAGTTCATTGAGTGCTGGGTTATGAGAAACAGAAAGAATTCACAATTCACAGTTGCGTGACCTGCAGCTATGCATTGTGGTACCAGATATACTGGGGTTTCACACTGGCATAGGCCATAGGGTATTAAGGGAAGTGTATAGTTAATTCAACTGCACCCACAAATAATTGGTGACCAACATTATCTCAAAATTGTAGCTGTGAAGTTCACTACCTGGATGAAAAATAAGAACCCTCAAGAGACATTAAATTCTTTGTAATACAAAACATAACAATAAAATTTGTTTTAATGTTTATTTCAATTAGCCCACCACCTGTTTAATTTGTAAAGTACTCTAAATACCATTTAAAAACACTGTTTTAAATAGAACAGGGGTTATCCTAAGTGAAACAAAATAGCTGTGGTTTGAAACCTCCAGTTCAGCCACGTAATAATTCCATCCAGTAACCACCGTGAAATGCCAAGTGGAGCTAATCTATCAAAGTAATATGATCTTGTGTTTTTGTTTTCAATCAAGAGAAAGCATATGACTGCAATGATCTAATGAAACAATCTTACAAGCACATATGCCTGGCGTTTGATTGAAATGTTTATGTTCGCTAAAGAAACTGAACACCAGGGAAGAGATGTTGAGTCCAGCCGACTCGACATAGCTAATAGGGTTATATGATACCTACAGTGTAATCTGTAATGAAGGCTAGCACAACATACCACCATGTTGCTTACAGGTGGAATGAAAACTTAATGCGAGCTCTCCGGCATAGAATTCGATCAGAGGATCTAACTTTTAACCTTAACTTTTACTTAACTAGATCACGGAACTTAAAAAACAAAAATGAAGCTGGTTTTCAGTTCAGGCGCCACACAAACCACATCGAAAAGGTCAGGCCACATAGACATACAGAGGGCTTCGAAAATGTTACATCCACGCTGCCTGTGCCAACCTCACATGTAAAAATAGTGCGACACACATTGCTGCACCTTCCGATTGCACATGTGTCACAGAAACCAACTTTTCAGAAACTTGGCAGTTGTGACTGCCTTGGAACGATAACAAACCATATTTGAAATGGTTGCGAAACCCATGGAGGGGGCATGCTTCCGTATGTCCTGTCTCAAGGTGGCCCCGGGTCTCTGTGTTTCTCTGAACACTACCAGGGTTTGATGCCACCGTAAAAGCGACCCTTTAACAGTTGTAGAGCACAAAGATATAAAGCAATTACTCAGGGAAAAATACACAAAATTTATTTACCACAGACTGTCTAAAAAAAACAAACAAAAAAAAAAAACATTTTGTTGAAATGTTTTATCATGTATTTATATTTATTTCAAAGAACGTTATGATACAGTTCATTGTATGATATGTAAATGCAACTATAAGGCTACACAACTTAGGTGCAAGGAGCCTCTCTTATGTCATGTATGCAATAGCAGTATGCGTTCTTGGAGACTTTGACTATAGGCTTACATAACCATAGTCACAGCAATAATTTATGTGAAAGCATAATTTTCAAAATCAATTCACGATACTGAGTACTCTCTGTGGCCTTTTCCACCCTTCAAAAAGGAAAGTAAAACCATAAATTCAGCACAAAAATGTGCACATTTTCAGTGTTTGAGAAATGTTCAAAAAGAGTAAACAGTAAGCTTAAGATTTACCATCAAATACACAAACCGCAACACAGGATCAAAAGATTACTGGAGACCATGTGTCTCCAGGCACATCATAACATCTTATAAAACAATGTTGACCTTGCCATGACCTCCCAATTGAATATCAACCTTGAGCTACAAGCAAGAAAATGACAAAAGCTGTTTAACACATTCACACATGTCAGCATGTCAGTTTGAGGTCACATGACTGGATATGGGGACTTGGATGTTGCTTAACATCAGCCTTGATGATCTGATCAAGGTCAGGTCATAATTTCAAGACCAGAAAAAGACAATTGGCACTGGTTTTGAAAAATCTGAATCGGTTTACTCAGGCTGAGAAGCATTTCCCTCCAGCGCTCAGCCAAGGACATCTTCAAAAAAAGTCCCAGATAGGCCACATGGTTGAAAATATTTTGCCAACTAGGAAAAACTAATTGAGATGCAAAAGTGACTGCATGCTCTGCTGATGAATATAAAATGCAGGGAGCATACCCTGGTTCTGAACAGGGAGAGCACAGCAGCTACTCAAAGGCTAATTCATAGAGGGCAAAGGGAAGCTTAATGCTACTACTGCTTCTGTCTCAGTGCATGGCATAAGATATTCACTTTTTACCCTATCTTCATATGCTAAAATTTGCAACATAATATCTGATCTACAAGTTGTGTCTGTGCACAAGTTGTTCCCCACTTCCTGGAGAACTAAATTCAGGGGGGAAAAAATCCTAATAGCTACTCCTTGAATGGTCAGTAAGCTTTTCCTGAGACCAGACCTACAGTTTACAACTGACATTGCTGTAAACTTGCTCAGTGTTCCTTTTTCAGCACTCGTTTCTTGTTTTTACACTTTGGCAATGTTCACATCGAACGCATTGAATATCTTGGCTATGCCAACCGCCTTGACCGAATCCCCGGAGTGTAAGCCTACACTACATGCGCACTTGAGCTCGAAAGATCCCATGTTGCCCGGAGACAGCCAAGGACTCAGATCGGGCTGAGAACATTCTCCCATTCACCTTGCGCCGTGATTCAGCAAGCCGTGTTCCTCGAGCACCTCCGTAGGAGTATTTTAAAGTTTTGCAAGCGCTGGCATCACAAAACTGATCTCGCGTTAAAACCTTCGCCAGAAACTTTCCTCAACACCGAAGCACCATATATAATCAGAAAACATGTTGCAGTTAAAAAAAAAAACAATAAAAAAAAACACACAAACACAAAAAGCATTACCTTCAAATAAATAGACAGGCTGAAATGAGGCTTTCTCCTACTTAATAGCATGTTCCCTGATATATCTCAATATTTATTTTGATTCTGGGATGAATAATAAATCAATATTTATTTTGTATAGTTCAATGTACAATAGACAGTTTTTTTTATATTTGGAGTACATAGTTGAACATTTTCTGCTGGTAAAAGAGAAAATTTTTACAAATGTAAGGTAAACAAAATTCAATTGGCCATAGCATATATCCGTATTTTCCACACATTATCCAAAGTAATCTACTTTTATAATGACATGAAAATCCCTTCAGTCTTATGGTAATAAATTAGAAACTCATTCAAATACTGACCAGAAAATTCTGTTGAAATAATACATGAATAACAATGTGAGGGCTAAATACATAAAATACCTCAAAAGTCCCACGATACATTTCAAGCTCTTAATCGAAAGGTCAAATACTGAATATGGGCAAGCAGGGTGGTCACGTAAAACAACTGGGGTATTATCCGTGAGACAGTGTGGTGATTTAAAAAATTTTCAGCTCTCAGAAGAAATGAACTTGCCTGGGCTCTCCACATTTCAATGTTGCGTCACAGCAAACAATTACAGAGAATCAGACGTCCAATGTGGTGATCTGTTTTTTTTACAGTTAGTGTAGCTTGTGAAATGTGTAGTGAGACGAAAGAGCCAGCTTATGCAACAGACTCCAATGGTCCTGAGATCGCATAAGGACGAGAGGGTAGAGAGAACAGTAATCCCATGGTGAACATCGTCTCTTGGTTGGTGGGTCAGTAGAGTGTCTTCAAAAGCATTTAGTGTCCTGATTGGTGGAACGTGTTGTCAAGTGTGGGGTTACCTTTTAAAGTGTCTGCCCACTATCCTCTTTTTCTACTCTTGATACATGATCAACTTCTTTAAGCTACAAGGGCCTCTTGGTCCTTGTCTTGGTGCTCCATGCAACTATCAAAATCAAAAAAAGCAATCACCGGACACATGCCCTTCCAAGCCGATGATTTCATTTCTCTTCAGTGCTGGTATAATCTGAAACAAACAGCTCCCTATGACTCCCACAGAGAATCTGATTCGTTGAGCTGCACAGACAAATAAAGAGATTTTGCCTGCAATTATTCAACAGACATAAATCAACTAGGCTGAAATTCCCCTCCACCTGACCGTCACCTCTGTTTTAAATGGCCAGCTTGTTTTGCATGGCGGCATTGTTTTCAGAGCACAGAAAACTGTCTTGCACTCTGATCAGGCAGAACTAAAGTTGATTTTGCGAAACCCTAGGTGATCTCAACAGGAACTAGATGGGCTGAGAATTAGAGTTCGGTTGATAATTAAATTTTGGTTGATAACTGCTTTGAAAATGATCATGATAAACATCTTATAATGATAATTGCATTAACATAAAAAGACAAAACACATTTGGAATGTAAACTACTCTAGAGGCCATAGCCTGTTTCATTTAGGGAATGGGAATTTGGGAAGAAAAAAAACTTCAGTTGCATTTAAAAACAATCACATCAGTAAAGTAGCAACTTTCAGCTACTTTAACCTTACGTTAAACTTATTTTTTTTAACTTTCATTGCTACAAAAATACATCGTTTTGAAATAAACATGTCAGTTATCAATAAAAAAGTGCTGCCGATAGGTTCAAAATGGGCCTACTCAAGATTAAATGCTAAAAAAAACCTATCCTGTTCACTTTCTGGTTTCATTCTGTTGCACCGGCAGTTTACAATCTGTCCTGGGCCCTGTTTCACGTACTTCGCTTAAATAATTCAGGATAATTTCAAGCGTATCTTATCAAATTATCTCATTAATTAAATTTGGCTTTACTCCATTTGACAAACGTGAATTATGAGTTGATTAGATAATCTAGGATGTAATCATCTCAAATAGGGCCTAACTGCACACACCCGCTCTGCTATAAAGGGGAGATTAATTGTTTTCCAAAAACAAAGTTGATGCCCCTTATACAGACATAAAGGGAGGTAGCACTCCTCATTGCGGGATCACATTACACGTTGAAACTGACAAAAGCAATATTTTTTAAATTAAATTTTTAAATAAATGTAACCCATGTTTTTTTTTGTTGTTGTTTTTTTTGTTTTGTGGTTGTAGATCACAACACAACAACACTGGAGAGGGCATATTTTTTCACCTATGAACATGAAGAACTCATCAAAACAAAAGCCTAATTAGCAAATCAAACAGCCAGAATGGCCTAAATGAGAGAAGCCTGGTGATAGGGCTGGGTATCGAGAACAAATTCAGAATTGGAACCAGTTACAAATTTCCAAGAACCGGAAATTTGTTAAGAAATGAGCGTTTTGAATTGGCTTATTGAATTCTGAACATTTCTTTTCAAAGGCATTTGCGATACGTGAAATGCAAAGAACTTTAATCAACTGTCAGGACCTCCTGTGCTTATAGGCACTGTCGCATCTCCCTCCCAGGGATGTCACACTGGTGTGTGACACTTGCATATCACATCACATCCAAAAGAAACATCGCTCGCTATCAAGCTAACGTTATTATGACAAAAGCTGCTTTTAACTAAGATGCTTTTAACTAAAGTGATTAGCTATGACAGCAGCATTTCACAAACGTTAATGTTAGTTAAAAGCAGCTATGGTAATAGCATTATTTAAAACAGCTTCTTGCACAGGAGCACAGAAAAGATTATAAAATTTGTTTATTTAAAAGTTCATAATCCACCGACGGACAATAATAACTCCATGGAGCGCAACAGATTGTTTTTCCCCATCATGGATGCGGCCTTTATTGTGTGACGCGTTATGCACTGTCTCTATTTTACTTTTTACCGAAATGACAATTTACATTTTAGGGCAGCTTAAATCTGCTGAAAACAAAGGTGGTTTTGCATACAGCACACGTTTGTTTCTTTTCGTACTCAAACAATATGACAAGAATTGGAACCAGTATTCGTTAACAACCGGATTCGATAAGCAGAATTAGAATGGTAACCAGAGTCTAAATGATACCCCACCTTACCTGGCAGATAACTGCAGATAAATTAATTAGGCCAAGGCCTACGTAAGAAGACTTTGATCCACTTGCTTTTTGATGTCACCACACTGAAACATTAAATAATATTATTGTTCAGTACACGTGGCAGCAGGTCAAAGTTAAATATAAAAATATATTGCAAACATAGCCTTTCGCCAATTCAAATTCTACATTCTCAACTAGGTGATGTGCAAGTTAGTGGGTTTTTTTTCTTCGCCTCATTTAATTTTCCTCATTTTCTACTGTATTTATTGTGCACTTAATGCTTGTTGGTTTTAATATGCTTTTATTCTTGTCCTCAAATGTGAAGCATGGTGCATTGCATTTTATGTATGAAACAAAAAAAGATTATTTTTGGGCCTATATTTTCTGCATCGCAAACAGCATATAAAAATGCACCAGTGCTCAATACAGTGTCTATATCACTGTTATGGCTCATTTGGCTGTGAGTTGTGCACTCCTATTAATTGCTGGAGGTATATAATTCCCTCACAACTATAGCAGTTGGGCTTATGAAGTAAATCGTACAAGTGACTTAAAGGATCTTGCCGGTCTCTAACAACACGTTTCCTTGTAAAGTTAGATTTACTCATCAAACCCTAATTCACGTTCATGAAACCTGAATTTAGGATAATTAACGAGATAATTTTATAGGATACACATGAAATTATCCTGGATTGATTAAGCGACATAGGCTAAAAAAACAGGGCCCTGCAGTGCTAAACAGCCTTTCAGAGGGGACGCTGGTTGCAGGAAAGCTCAGACACTTACCTGCAAGTGGTGCTAGCAAGGGGAATTATTTGGAATTGGCCTTCCACCAGAGCAGTGGATCATTCTCAACATAGAGTTGAGCAGATGAGCTAGTGTTTCCTTCTTTACAAGGAACCGTTTCAGAGTATGAACGGCAAACTGGGTTTGCATAACTTCCGAGTGAAACCCAAAATATTGTCATACTACTCATTTAAGGTAATTTTTTTCTGGCTGAGTTGCAGCCTTCACTACTGTCTGCTACATTCGCCATGACCATCATTATGCACACTATTGACTCTGCGTGCGATGAAGGACGTTAATTTTGGGTAAACGGTCAAAATCAAATGATACTGATTATGATGATGATGATTACTGTTATTATTATTATTATTATTATTAAGTTTTGTTTACATATGGACTATGTGTATGCTAACCACACTATTAAGCACTACGATAATATCAATGAAAATGAAAACATAAAATTAATTATCATGCTTAACGTCAATAACCTTTATGACAATAATCCACTTTTATCGATAATCGTACCAACTCTACAGAAAACTACGCTTTTAACTCACCTATGTGGGAATTTGTGCTGGTCACCCTTCTAAGAGAGGGGGAAGTCTTACAATTGATTTCAAAGCCTGTTGCTGTAATACACAGCAAAAAGTTATTACTTTTTGTTTATCTAGAAAAAGCGTGTTCATGCCTTAAATCTAAGAAGATTATAATTCAGAAATGTTATGAGTATCTACTATACAGTGTTAGGTTGAGTAGTGTAACACTGTTCAGATGAAAGAGTTAATTTCTTCATTAATGTTCCAAAATAACATTTATTGAATGCATGCTGTCTGTGAAGAAAAAATGCAATGGCCAACTACTGAACATGAACATTAACCTGAATTGAAGGCCACTCCTATTTTAACAAGACAGAGTTGGCAAAAATATACACAAGGCAACATTTAGCAAGAATAAGCAAATCCTGAACTGCTAGAGGCTGGCTATAATCATTGCTGAGAATTTCACATATCACAGAGCAAGCAAGTTTTACCCCCATTTTATTTTTTTGTAAATGCAATACTCCTATGTGGAAATAAATAAAAAAAACTTGCAGATGTAATTTCATTGCACATACTGCCGTCTTGCTGTGCAATATATCAATCTTCTCAGTTATTCATAAATTCTAAAAATTCCTTTTTAGTTAATTGCCTGGCAGATTTAATTTAAAATAAAAGCTTTTAAAAGAGAAAGCCGTAATTAAGTTTGGATATCTGCTCTCCCCCACCTCACCCCACCCCACCCAGCCCCCCCCACCCCACCCAGCCCCCCCCACCCCCCCTTCTTCTTTGCAAGGCAGGAGCAAGTACGTGTGCAGTGTCAGACGCCTGCATTACAGTCAGATCATTACGTAAATCTCTCCTCGCACAGCTTATTGTACCAGACACAGCGCCCTTGCCCGTGCTCTGAAGGTTCTCAAAAGGACAGCCAGCTAAGAAGTTGTGAAGGACGTCCCCTCTAATAGGCCGGCACCGCAGTGGCCTTGGACTTTGAATTCTTCGCTAGGCAGGCTCATACATCAATCCTTCAGCTCGCACGGACGAGCCTGTAACCTTCGCGCGACTCGAGATCCGCCAGGAATGACTGGCATTTCAGTCAGCTCCGCTGCTCTTTGAGCTTTGCTGGATATAACCTAGTTAAATTAAGGCGTCGTTGAATAACGGTCCCAAGTCCACAAAAATCCAACCGCGGCACGGCGTTACGGAGCGCCCTGTAATCGGCACTTTGCAACCCGCCGTTCCAACCTTTGGCCTTCTGTACTCGGGGAACATCGTGGACGACACACAAAAACAAGTATGACAATCACGGTCAGAGGGGTCAGCCACCAGATCTTTTCATGAGCTTGTGTCAACACTGACAAGCCTTTCGCCGATTTACATACTTGTCCACACACTTCCAACTTGCGACAAAAGCCTACTTTTTTTTCCCTAAAGAAGATGCCCGACACGCTTCAAGCCAGCTAAATAAAAGAGGGCTGGATAGGTGCTCAACAGCCAGGACGGTCAAACTAGAGTAAAAAAAAAAAAAAAAAATCTCCTTACACAGACACTGGAGGAACACTGAAGCACACATTGCTCAGAGCAAAAGACACTGTTGAACAGGGAAGGTAAAGGGAATTATAGCTTTAAAATGAATGTCTTGCATATCTGATTCATTGATACATTTTATTTGTTTGGGGCCATACGTCCAAACTCAACATCTCAGAAAAGGCGCCTGAACAACTATAACATATTAGTGTCTTCACAGCCAATATTTGTCTTCAGTGGGTTGCACTTACGATGCATATAGGTGTACAATCCTGCATTTTGTCTAGGCTAAGCCCTATAACAGAACATATACCTCAGTTGCCTCCGTGTTAGATTAAAATGTCATCTCTGTCGTGCATTTCTGTTCCTGAAAGATGAGCAGGAGCAAAAAGACATGCTTTCAAATGGCTTTCACCCTCATCCTCTGGTTTAGGTTACATAATGTGTTAATCTGGGATCATTTGCATAGATTTTTAAAGTCAGAAACACCAGCCGACACACTTGTAGGGCTGCCGTTAGCATGCTCAGTTAGCACTAAGCTGCCAGACCAGTCTTCTTTGTACTTCTTGAATAAAAGTAGGCTATTTGTTGTGTTATATTATTTGTCGTGTTATATCATTGTCGTTGCTGTCTCTACTCAGGTGTGGTGTTTGGCTTACCTCACCTGCGTTCATTTCTGCAAAACAAAAAAGTATAAATAATTAACCACAGACTGAAGCCGCAAGGAATAAATTGTGATAATTGCGGAGCTTGTCACAGCCATAGTGGAGCTGTCCAACAAGCTGGTTGCTACCTGCCTGGCAGCAATGCCCATCCCACACCTTTCCACACGTCATATCATTATGTGCAATACAAGGACATTACAACAAGCACGTACATTTACCTGTCCTGCATCACTGTCAGATTTCACTCGCCTCCCTTGTGGCCTTCGCTCATTTCCTTAGGTACAGGGTTTAAAGTCCTCTGCCCAACTCCTGTTGTAAACAGTACGCGGTGTGATAACCAAGCAACAAAGGTAATTTTCACTAGGCAAGCGGTCAACTATTTTTAAAATTCTGGACAGTTTTTGATGTTCCTGTTGCCAGAATCACAAATGTTTTAAAAGCATTTTTTTTTAAAAAGCCATTCCGGTTTCGCAGCCACAGTGCTGTCATTGTATGTTTGATAGCCATGCCACCAGAGGCAAAGGAAAACATCATCGTCAAAATCATACTCTTTTCATTGAATTGTTTGCAGTTTATGCATAACAACATGCATTATGACTAAGATTATCATTATTATACTGATGGTGATTATTATTATTATTATTATTATTATTATTATCATCATCATCATTACCATCATCATCATCCCATTTAGCAGATATTACCAAGTGAAATTCTGGTTAGGGTGCCCTCTAGCACCCTAACCAGACTAGTAAAAATGAACAAAACATTATCTGGGTCCTATTTCTTGTAACAGGCCTTTATATCTAGACTTAAATTCCTGAAAGACAGAAATTCAGAAAAACTAGAAATACCGCCTCGTGGCTGTATGCCTCCGCCTTGACCTTTGACCACCAAAATCTAATCAGTTCATCCTTGAGTCCAAGTGGACGTGTGTGCCAAATTTGAAGAAATTCCCTCAAGGCGTTCCTGAGATATCGCGTTCATGAGAAGTGGGACAGAAGGACGGACAACCCCGAAAACATAATGCCTCCGGCCACGGCTGTGCCATCGCGGGGGCATAAAAACAGAAACTACACATGTAGTACATAGGTGTGTTCCGTATGAGCTCAAGTTCTCAAACCACTAGCTGAAGTAAGAACCTCAACAAATTGTTTTAATTCAGAATATTGCTTTGCTCAATTATTAAGCCATGACAGCAGCAAATACCATCATATATTATTGGCAATGTTATGAATTACATATTCAAAATAAAGTGTATTTTGAAAATATAGGCTAATGATAGTAATGTCTCCATCCATTCTATCATTGCATGCAACACAGAATCAGACGTGTAGCTAACCTCCCTTTTAATCATGTCTGATAACAAAACATGCAGTCTTATTTTAACAACACAATTCAAGCCATGATGACAGATGCATGAATACAATGCCTTAAGATTCAATTTTTGCATGATGACTGTTACAATACAAGTGATAGTCAACCAAGCTGCAATGGTGACCACTATTGCATTGGTTAAATAATTGATGTGCTTGGACTTTAGAGTTTTACATCCACACTGTGCCCTCTTGGAGACGGGTGTAAACAAAGCCTAGGGCAGTATGCAATTTATCTACTCTGCCTAGATTTAGCTTAGAGATTCAGTGTCTAAGAAGCCCTCCCTTTTCTATAAAGTTACATTCAGTATCTAAACACCTCAGTAATGCATTATTACTGTCTGTTTATTTCAGTTTTGCTGGTTTGTTGAGCTTGCAAAGGCACAGACAAAGGAACCATAAAATTTTGCCTCCAAACTAAAGCATGGGCATATGAATCATTTTCTGAAGAAAATATAATACATATACTGGGAATTCTGATACAATGTTAAAATTTTACAAAGGATAAAAAGTACTTGCTAGAGCTGTAGTTGGGGTCATTGGATAAAGTCTGACTGCCAGCCTCTCCGAGAAAGAAATTCTATAAATCTCAAGTGTTGAAAACATTTAGAAGGCAGACTGCACTGACTAACCAGGTCAAATATTTTTTGAAATGTCAACTGCAAAGATGCCCACAGAGTGCACAGACTCAGTTTTCGTTTCGGTTGCTCAGTGGTGCATCTTCACAATCTATACCACCAAATCTGCTTGTGTTTGGTCGTTTATGAACCACACTGATCACATGACACTGCTGCCCCAATGTTTCCTTGAAAGACACTTGTTTATACAAAACAAAATGCACTTGATTGAACCAAGCATTCACTAAACAGCTGTCAAAAGCACTCACAGGGCAAAAGCACTCACAAGCACTCACACCTTTGCAAAGCCATGAACCCCAACAGGTATTATCAACTACCCAACACCACACAATCAGTTCTGGGTCCAAGTTGTTATTGTTATTGCCAGTATTATTTTCTTTAAATTCAAGGATAATCGTCTTTTATCGGAGAACGAAATACAGTCACTCATTGTAATAATCACACACAGGTGGTACATTGTCATGAAAGGAACTTGCTCTGATGACACCATTAAGTGAGCTGAATATGGAATACTATTTAATAAAGTTGGTTGAACACCAAAAGCAACAGGATCGTACAAAGGCATTTTTTATTGTATTCTTATTGTGCTAAGGGTGAGCACAATATCTAAAAATGGGCATGTCAAATATCTAAATGCTAAAACTGTATAAACCAGAGAGAGAGAAAAAGAAATACTTTCTTAGCAGAGATAGAGGGCAGTATGGTATGAAACTAAGTGCATTCCTAGTTCCTACTAGTAGGGTGACAAAAAGTCAATTTCCGAATTAAGAGAGACATACATAACTAGTACTGCAAATTCATTGGATCACAGTGCAATGCTTTACTGCTGGTCTACTGTCATGCTGGTGTACAAATAAGCTATGGCCCCATTGATTTAAGTCTTACCGAATAAATAATGGATAGCTACTGTTAAAAAAATGTAAGCAAATACTGCAGACTAGAAGAGGACGAAGGACTACAGAAAAGAACGACCAGAGGAACAGACACAGATAGCAATCTACTAAGTAAAGTTTAAGACTCATGTTCTTGACAAAGGAATTACTTAAGGCTACAGAGAGGCCAAGTGACTTTATTTTTCAAAACCTCATAGGAAAATGTATTTACACAAATAATCAATCAATCAAAAAAAGCTATCTGAAAAGAGCAGCAATGTAGGTCTCCTTGCATGAATAACACTAAGCACACTCATTTGTTGTGAAAGGGGAGCTAGGCAGCACACATGGGAGCACCTGAACCAACAAAGGGAAGCCTTAGCATGACCTTTCCCCGTGACTTTTACGACCTTTTGACTTCGACCTTTGACTTCTCTGGCCTACTCATCGATTGGCATGAGGAAAAAAGTCATTATAACTTCCAACCCTGCAAATCCCAAATCCATGCATTTTTGACATTTGTCATTATGTGTATTTTGTATTACAAACCCAAAGTGAAGATGTAACCAGACAATTACAATCTAGTATCTAGAAATTCAATTTAAAACTCATGAACTAAAAACAGATTAACAAAATCAATGTGTATCTGAGTTTTTGGAATAATATCATGAACAAATGCCAAACAATTCACAGATAATTGACAGATAATGTTACATCAACTACAATGCATTTAATTTACTACATAGCCTAAGTGTTCTCCTTTCACTGAAGACTTGACTAATTTAGATTTCTTTTACATTATCCTTTACATTATGTTTTGGGTGTACAAATATTCTTTTTACACACAATAAATTGTTACAGCTGGATATTTACTTAATTCTGATTAAGTACCTTGCTCAAGTGTACATCAGCAGTGACCCACCTGGGAAATGAACCTACAACCTTGGAGCTGCAAGTTCAGTTACCTAAACATGATGCTAACCCCTTTATATACATCCATGATAAACAACTTACTATTATAAGTCAACAAACCAATTACTTACATTGAGGCACTTTCTACAATATACAAAGTACGGCATCCAAATACAATCACTAAGATTTTCCCAATATACAATAGGCTACATACAGTGAACCTTCCAGTGGCTATCTTATCCAGATAATACAGTCAACATGCAAACTATAGCTATCCTAACCACGGAAATGAAGTTCAGGAGAGAATTTGGACTGCTGTGGGGGGGAAAAAAGAGACCTATGTAGCCATTTGCATGTGTGTGCATCAAAATGTGAATTGGAAGGGTGCCTCCAACATGTAACAGACTTCAAGTCGGAAATATTATTTACAGATGGATATCAAAACTGCAATGCTTATGGTGAAGCAATGACACAAATAATACTAATAGTAATACTACTACTACTATTACGAATAATAACAATACGTTGTAATAATAATACTACTACTAATAATACTTTAACTTGAGCACAACAACAACAGCATTAATGCTTAGAAATGAATAGGCTATATTTTAACTAGGAAGCTAGCTAGTTTTTCCATTTTTTATAAACTGCTTCATTTTAACGAATGAGCTGTTATTAGGCGAAATCGAATTTTGATCAATATAGTCACAGCCATGCAAGCTACTGCCGTAGATGGACAGAAGTGTAAATTAGGTTATCATGGCATAGCCTAAACAGTCACAGCATGCTGAAAAAATCACATCCTCACAACATGCTTGTAAGCTAAATCGTAGTCGAGTAGTTGATACTCTTCAAGAGTATTCATACTACAGTCACTGAAAAAATATAACATTTTTTATTTTATTTTACTACTACATTATGTTGAAATACAAGAACAAAATGGAAACTACCATTAGAATACCACTGGGTGACACATCACTTATTCTCCACTTTAACGCAGCGCTTCAGTTGCTGTCAATATGCACTCAGATCGATGTGCGTTATAATTTTAATTAAAATAAATAATTGTATCTCACCAGTAAGCATCATAACATATACATCTGCAAAACAGCAAATGAATGGCGTGGATAAGAGTTTTAGAGACTCATAATTTATCTGCCTGCTTTGTAGCCTACATTCAGTTCCACACGTACCTGCTTCGGGAGAACGTAGACAGCACTCCAAGGGAAATATGCTGCATCTTTGGAAACTGGGAAATCCTTCGACAGTCTGTGGTTCAGTTCGCATACGCAGACTTAAATAAGAGGTTATATTTCAGCAAAACGGTAAAAGCTTTCCAAACGAACAGAAAAATTTTGCCTAGCTAAATTCATCGAAGCAATCAGGCTCCGCACCCTATAGTAGGGTCTGACGGAATTGTTTATTCTAGGAATCCCCCAGCACTCGAGAACTCTGCAATGTTCACTCCTCCTCTCCTCAGCACGGACGCCACCCTTAAAGGTGCAGTGACATTACTGACCTGTCACACAGTTTCCATGTCGTAGAACAATAACCAGAGATGATAATACTGTGTGTATATATATATATATATATATTCACAAAGTATGAAAATCCAAACAAGGCTTTTCTTGATTACTTCCCATCAAAAAACTGTCAAGATATTCATTAATGGCCTACTTTTAAAGTTAATGTTTTATGATATCAATCAGTGGGGTTGTAGGCTACAGTGAAGGTGGGGAATATAAATATAAACAATAAATAATCACACTAACATTTGCTTTCTTTGTAACCAAATTAGTTTCTTGTTTTAATGGGAAGCGGTCAACTGGGATAAGGCTAGTCCCAACAACTTTGCAGCCTATCGACTCAATAAGTTGTGTTTTGTGTACACGGAGTCCAGTTATTGGATTAGATTGTATTGCTGTCTGGGATCGTTTAGGCCTAATTAGCCTAATCTCTCAAACGTGAACACAAATTACAAACAAATAGGCATCACAACTTGAAAAGTCTCCTGTAAGAAGCAGAGGTGAATGTATTGTCTGATTGCTTTGCCTAGCATGTGTTATTAACCTACTCCTCTAACTCCTTGCCAAGTTAGTCATGCATACAAAGCACTATCTATAAGCCATGAATTAAAACTTGCAAAATGTTGGCCTGTCGTTAAAAGTATTGACAGCAAAATGAGGCCAAGTTACAACAAGCAATAGTGGCTTACCTTAGCTCACACAAATTAAAAAAGCTCTATTCCAAAGCAATGCCAACCAGTGTTTCATAAATTATTTCATGTAACCTGGCTCTGTGTTTTTTTACCATCTGAAGAGAATGGGATCATTCAAAGTTCATGTGTCACATGGAAGTGTACAATGGCAATAATTTATAGTGGGAATAATTTGCAATTCAGCCGTGTTACACCTTTTTGTTTTAAAAGAAAATAACTACACTATATATTTGAACAATTGTCTGTGTCCAGTGCTTTAGGAAAAGCAAATCATGAATAATATGCATTATTATTATTATTATTACACAATTATTATTTCCACAAATAAAATTTTTGAATTCTTTTATATTGTAAAATAAATTATAATACTGTACATTATTTGGATAAGCTTTATGTGACACACAAATATGCAGTGCATTAATGGGGCAAACGTACACATGTCTGGATAGGTTTGTAAGATTCAATATTTATATAAAAGGACTAAATATTTGAACATTTTGTCTATATGTATTTATTCATCTCCCCCAGTATAAATGATCGCATGTTTCTTGGTGTAAATGTCTGTTTGTGAATGTTATACGCTGCTAGAAAAATGTCCCCACGGGAATAATGATCTATTTATCTATCGATGTACAGCATCTATTTCACAATTGGTATTTAAGTTGCAAATATACAAGAACTTACCAACCATTGTACGAGTATAAACCTATCCTTTCTGAAGTATTTTCATCTGCTGTTTAAAACATTCATTTAAATAATGTCTTCTTCCATGAGGCAATTTTTTGTATTGAAACACTTTGATGCAGACGCATACGGTCTGAATGAGCACATTCTCTTCAGACGGTAAGATGAAAAAAACACAGACCCAATAATTTAGGAGACATTGGGTAGCATTGCTTTAGAACGGAGGTTGTTCAATTTAAATGAGCTAAGATAGCATTTGATATAAATACTTTTAATGTCAGACCTAGATTTAGCAAGTTTTAAGTAATATCTTATAGACAGTGATTTGTACTATATGTGTGAGCAATGTTTTTTTTTTTTTTTTGTACATTGAAAATGTTTTTTGTTGATATCAATTAAACTGGGAGTGTGGCTGTAGCCTATGCTGCCCATCTTTGAAATGTTAAGTTGAAAAAGAAAGAACAATTTGTCAAGGTGTTCTCTGAATCTTCTAAGGGGTCCCCAGCCCACATTTCAAGGACCAATGTTTCAGTTAACAGTGGTGATGGGTAAAGTTATTGGGGTCAAATGGGACTTTGAGTCCATAAGGACCAAGCTTGTCTGAAAGGTGATCAATGATACCAGTACCCTTACCCAACATTCTGAGCTAGAAATGTGGTCAGTGACAGAAACTGGGGGAATAAAACAAAAAATCTGATACGTATTTTGGGATTTTTATACCGTCTTTGTGAAGGTGCAGTAAAGTTCCCAGGGGTTTCTGTCACAAATGTGTATACAGTACATGTAGACTTGTATAGCTGGAGTTGTTAGAAATGGAGCCTCTGTGTGTTTCTGATGATCATACATTGGCCATCTCTTTCAGAACTTCAAAAAGTTGAAACCAGGTGAGAAATGAACAGAAATGAAAACAAAACTCAAATTAATTTACATTCTGTGGTTGAACTGTGCCATTCATCAGTCTTCAATCAGAGTGCCATAGTTTCCTAAAGGAAAACAGAACTATTAATGAAATCAGACAATCTTATTTAGATGATTAACACTTTGCAAATATCCCAGTGCTTAATGCATAAGAATATTTTCACTGTAAAACACATTTCATTTTTCAATGTGAGTTTTGTTTATAGTTTACTGGTACTGGTTTAAAGACAACACAGTTTGATTCATTTTGTTTCTTTTTTCATTTGGCTTCTTCTCTTCATTCTTCAGATAAATCTAAAACCAGGGTCACAAGGAGGCAATTTAAACTATCTGGCCTCAGTAACCTTTGAACCTTTATGACCTTTCATCTTTGAACTTTTGCATCAAAATGCCCTGTGAATGGAAATGTAATATCCACCCATTCATTCCTTACCTTGCAGCAATTCTCTAACCTCTTCCCCTTCAAGTCATTCAAAGGAACACGGTTTAATGAACTTTAACCTTTGACCTCTGATCAGTAGGCAACATGAGTTGTTACTTGGAATGAAAATAGTTTTTACTCATTTCTAGGCTCTGTAAATAATCAGGTACGATAAAAACCTTGATTAAAACTGTGCTCATATCTTGATCATCTGTTTATTGATATGAAAAATCTAGGCTGGGGCCAGCGTCAAAAACCAGAAGAATGTTTTGAAAGATCATCACATTAAAAGCACTGCTACTACATAAAACAAGGACACAGAGTGAGGTAAGATTTTACAGTGATGCTTAAGTTTACAATAGAAAGGCTAGATATAGATTATCCCGCATATTTCATAGGACATATGTTTATAATTGCACAGACTTGTTTAAAATTGTTGAGGAGAAAGGCTGTGCTAAAATATCTTTTCGAATGGCCAGTGTCCAAATAGTTTCCCTCCCCATCATGGCAGGTCCAGATCATATCTATGTCCTGTAAGCAAGAGGAGAGGTAGGCCTCTGTTCACCCTACCCTCAGCGTGTTTTGTCCTTGTTGAGCACTTTCAAGAAACCCTAAATTGAGAATGTCAGCCACATCCAGCAGAATGCAAGATTTATGTGTCATAAATTAGGTTGCACTGTACACAGATTACATTCCCCATATTCTAAAATATAAAAATGTTAAAATTTATCTCCCAGCAGGAGATGTTGTTTTCATAAAAAATGAACTTTATAGAAACACTCTTGACTGCCGTAATAGAAATAACCTGTCTTAATTGTGTAAGATTACAAAGATTACAAAATCATTACAAGAGTTTAACATGTATATACCAAATACAACACACATTCATGAGGATGAATGTATAAACATGTGTTGTATTTGGTATAAACATGTTAAACTATTGTAATGATTTTGTAATCTTACATGATGCTATGTTCTTTTTTAGGCACAGACATGGCATTATGTTTTCGGGTTGTCCGTCCGTCCGTCTGTCCGTCCCGTCCGTCCATCCCATTCTCATGAACGCGACATCTCAGGAACGCCTGGAGGGAATTTCTTCAAATTTGGCACAAACGTCCACTTGGACTCAAGGATGAACTGATTAGATTTTGGTGGTCAAAGGTCAAGGTCACTGTGACCTCACAAAACACGTTTTGGCCTTGAGGGAATTTCTTCAAATTTGGCACAAACATCCGCTTGGACTCAAGGATGAACTGATTAGATTTTGGCAGTCAAAGGTCAAAGGTTCAGGTCACTGTGACCTCACATCTGTCCCATTCTCTTGTGAACGCGATGTCTCAAGAACGCCTTGAGGGAATTTCTTCAAATTCGGCACACACATCCACTTGGACTCAAGGATGAGCTGATTAGATTTTGGTGGTCAAAGGTCAAAGATCAAGGTCACTGTAACCTCACAAAACACGTTTAATAATTAATACGTATATACACACTCGTCGTCCTCTCCGCCACTGCCTCCACACTGTCCAGTTCCAACCTGACCACCTAGCTGGCCTTCCTTAACAGCTTGTTGAGACTGCTGACCTCCAAGCCTTGATACCACCACCCCAGCACATCACCGCGAAAAACAGAGCACTGGCTACTGGTTGCCGGAGGCATACAACCGCGAGGCGATATTTCTAGTTTTCTTAATAGAAATGTTCAGTCTTAAAACATATGCCATGGTAATAGACTTTTCACTGAGCAATAAAATTATAGGCAGTATTGAAGATGTTTACAATATATGTCTGGCAAGTTGTTCATATGTAAAGCATGCACCAGACCACCACCACATCATAAGTAATTCTATGCATAAACTAAAATTCTAAAAGCTGTGTTAACTGAGGCTGTACATCATCGGCTGTAATTTATCCCTGAATTTTTAACCAGGGACTAAATAATTGTCTTAACAACAGCGTTCTTGCAATTGCTAACCCAACAACAACAAACATAAAGAGGGAATACATATATTATAAACGACTGCCTCCTGGACAAGGGTGTCATGAGGTATGTGTACAAGAGACTTTGGACCAAAGCACCTGATTTCTTGCAGGCAAGCAACAAAGGATGTTAGCTGACATTAACCTTTGAACCCCTATATTCAGCTGAAATGACTCTCAAAAGGAAGTGCAAAGGTCTTTCAGAGCCAGCAGGTGCAAATAGGGATAGGGAGAGATGGAACCTCACACTGGAACATGACCTTTGGACATAAATACAGGGTAGCTGGTCTGGTCTCAGGGGCTGGGAGGAGAAGTGGATTACTCATTAACAAGTTAAATGTGGGTTTGTTTGGGCTGGTAACAATGGACAGGAAACAGCTAGGGTTGCCACTGTGAAATAGGTATCAACAAACTGGTGAACATTACAGTGGGTAGGTTGTTTTGCAGGAACAGATTCCATATGATCTGTTGGTTTAATCTTTCAAATAGTGACGTTACTATTTTGGCTGCTCAACAAAACAATCAATCTTTATTTCTGTATAGGTCCATTTACCATCAAGTTATCACAGAAAAAAAACTTCATAATATAACATTTCTAGAAGGAATAAAAAACCCCAATTGAGCCTGGGGAAAAAAAAAAAAAACTGTAAAATTGGGGAATGCCAAAAAGAATAGCTCATCAAACAGAAACACGGTTAGGTGAATTGCTGTGAGTTTGATAACTTTTCCTGCTTTATCTTTTTCTGATAAGTTGAACCAAGCAATGAAAGTGAGTGTTTGCAAGTTCTTCAGGGGAAACATTAAATGCTCAAGGAAGATGCACAGTTGGATCTTTGAGGTTAACGAGATGAAGAGGCTGGTATAACTCTGCTATAAAAGTCCAGGCACAAGACAAATTAAACCCTTTGTATTATAGAGTAACCCCTGTTATTTCTGGGAATAATCAATAGGCACTGTTTATGTATGCACCTCATGTACACTGCAGGTCAGAGAATAGAATTATGCCATTATGAGTGCCCAGGAATTGGCAGCAACGCTGATGGAATACTATTTAGGAAGAGGTCCTTCTAATAATGCATTGTATGCCACGGGAGAAATCACTGAATGAATTTGTAATATTCCTGTTAATTGTGGATAATTTAGGAAAATGCCAAGCTTCAAGTCAGCAATGGCTAAATAAGGGGGAAAAAAGGTTAGTAAATATATAATAGTCTTGTTCTCCATCGAGGTATCTTTTATATTTTAGAGGTAACAGTAATGATTTGTATTGGCGATGATTTATGATCAAGATTATTACCAGAAGTGTTCAGTTTAGTGTTTTAGTGTTTTCATTGCATTACTTTAAACCGTTCATTCAGCAGACACTTATACAGATGACTTTACAATGTATCATATTAGTGCAGGGACAGACTTCATCTCTACATTTCACAATCCTCTTGTGAGTTCTGTCAATATGCAAATCCCTCTCTCTCCTTCTCTCTCTCTCTATATATATATATATATATCTAGCTAATTTTTGTAAAGGGCATTGGAGCAGTGTACGTACATGCACATACTTTCAGTATGCACATACATATGTACACTGCTCCAATACCCTCTACAAAAATTAGCTAGACAGCACTGGAACTTCAAATGGTACTATGGCTTGGTAAAACTATGGCTATGGCTTGGCACACTGATGGTGAGTTTGGCATCAGAAGAAGATGCTTATATTAAAAAGAACTTCATACCTATGGAAAAATATGCTGTTGGATCTTTTCATTATGGGTTGTTTTGCATCTGTTGGTCATGGGGCTGTTGCTAAAGTCAACAAAATCATAAACCTCAAATCATAAATAGACATTTTAACCAAAATCCTGGTTAGGTTCCTATTAGTTGAATTAATCTGTGTATTTCAGTCATGTCACTTTTATTTGTGCTGTACATTATCTAGTGTTTATTCCTATTAGATAATTACATTCCCACACAATTCAATTAGATTTGGGTGTCACCAGCAGCCATACCTGAAAATTTCACGGGCTGGTGGAAAAATCGTGAAAGGATTGGTCACTTTTTGGCTCACGCAATTTTTTCAGTCAAAAGGTTTAACCAAAGTAAATTATCTCCAAAGCTCACACAACCATTGACACTGCTTCTTTTGGCACGAACAATTCTGGAAGCTCCTTGGTATAAAAACCTCATTAAAATTAGGTTCCTGCACAACAAAATACACATGAATATAACAAAGTCCAAGGTCAGGAGGACTGCTCCAGAGCTTAGCCTACCATTTAAAGGTACATCAGTCATTTTGGCTCCCGTACACTACTATACAAAAATATTTTCTATGGACAGAAGATTTCCTTATTGCATTATTAAAATCCAGGTTCTCTGTTTTAGCAAAGTCACTCTTATCTGTCTCCTGTAATTTTACTTGTGGCCATGTTTATAAATGTGCAGACAACCAAACTACTGGGAATATATCAAATCATAGATGGCTGTTTTGGAGAAATATATGCATTCCAACCTCACTGCTTTCTCTTGCAATAATACTCCCCCTTACATACAATCGGTATTCACGTTGTAAATGATACCATATCACTTTGCATGTGCATCACAGTTGTCCCACTGATAGGAGGTAATATAAGATACTATCTCCGTTGAGATATTATTACTTATGTTAGGGTGGTCCCATAATATTTTTTCCTCCTTGTACTTTATGAACTGTGAACATTGTTATCTCTTTGAAATATACCCTTAAGGGACCTATTAAGGCTATTTACAATTAATAAACGGCATGATTTAATTTATTTGAGAAAGAGGCTAAATATTTTATCAACATTCTGACATAAATTATACATTTGCATGTGATAGAAAATAAAACCAAACAAATATAGTCTCAGGACAGCAGACTCCCCCCGGTGTAGTTTCCCCTGTGTAGTGGGTTTGACTCCTGCCATGCCACGTGGTGTGATCCCTTCTCTATGTTTTAACCTCTCTGCATTCCTCCTGTCTGAATTGGACAAAAACACGCAAAAGGACTGTCTGCTCTCATTTTAAAGAAAAAACATGGCCTCATGACACACGGCTATGTTACTCATCGTACCGGACAGCAATAGCAGCTACTTTAAATGCCTCTGTGACGGTTCCATGGCTAAAAAAACTGGACTCCATTTAGTCTTCATCTTTTGGAAAGAACAGCTGTAATTACAAAACTGAAGTCTAATTAGAGCAAAGTTAATAATTAACCTACCATGGCTGGTTAGGTCATCACTTCCATCATTGACCCTCTTGAAAAAAACGAAAAGTAATGGGCGGGCAAACAAATACGGTGTTCTAATAAACTGAATGCAATGATTAAAGGGGGGCAGCAAGGTGGTACAATGAGTGGCACTGGCAAGAAGGTCCTGGGTCTGAGTCCCAGCCAGAGCTGCCCCAAGCCCCCAACTCCCCCAACCACCCCTAACCCACCTCCCCCCCATCACAGTCTAAAGGCTAATCGGAGAGTCCAAATTCAGTGTTTGAGTGAAAGTGTGAGTGAAACCTGTCCAGGGTTCATTCCTGCCTATTGCCCAATGCACACTGGCGTAGGTTCCAGCAACCAGGACCAGGAATGATCAGGCTAGATAATGGATGAAATGATCAAATATACGTTTTCTAATGTCTTGCACAAGACATACAATTTTCAAATATTTGCCTGAAGCCATACGTAGGTCCAAACAAACAGACACATTTAGATAAATGTCACCCTAATATGAATAAATCACTTTAACATGTTTATATTTGTGTTTGTGTGTGTGTGTGTGTTTGAGAGAGAGAGAGAGAGAGAGAGAGTCAGATAGACTATTAGCTCCTAGTTTTGAAACTTGATTGATGTGTACTTATGACCCTGCAGAAAATATTTTAAAGCTGTTAAAGTATTTGAAAAGTATTTGAAAATATATTAAATTTTATATATTGTGTACTGTTTTGATTCTTTGCATGCAAACCACTCTCTTCACCACTGTACTATATATGAAAAATTACAGTCAGAAATGTCCTTTCAAAAAAAAAGAAATATATAATAATTTGTATATCACCCAGCTCTGCTCTGATCCATCCAGAATCAAATTTTCAATCATCAGTCAGTATAAGCCCTGCTGGTTGCAAGGGGGCACCGATCCAATAAATATACAGGCCATCTCATGTCAGACATGCAAGCAGCCCAGAGGACAGAAAAAACAAAAGGTCAAGGGTCAAGCAGCTTACCTTTCCTCCAGCCTGGCTAGCTGAGGATCCTGCTACAGGTTACTTCAGTTTGTGCAGGGCTATTTACATTCGGTTGTCCTACTTTCCCATGATCCGATAATCGGAGAACAACCTGGGGTGTTTTAACTCTTTGGGTATTACAGTGTACAAGGGTCACACTATGGTGGACCCAAGGACTGTAACACACCACCCAACCTGAAGACAAGAGCAGGAAGCAAATTTTAATCTGGATAAAAAAAGAAAAGAAAGGACACTTATGTGGCCTGTCACCTATCCTTGAATGAACTACAATCCTAAAAATAATGTTATTACACCATTACTCAAAACATATTGACATATTAGGGCTTTATAAAGGTCAGTTAAGTGAGTGAGGAACAAAAAGAGAGTGCATTCTGCTTTGATGGCATATCACAGCAGATGTAAATAATGTATGAATGTTATACGCTGCAGCTGCACGCACAGGATTCAGTGACTTAATATATCAATTGAAATGCCTCTGCTTCTTAGATTGACAACGGTAACATTAATCTCACATTTTGTGTGTGCCTACTGTATTTGCATAACATGCATCTGAGCTGAAAAATGCGCAGAGAGGAAGTTGAAATGTACCTTCAAATAATACTCCACTGTCTAAACAATAAAGATTATGCCACATTGTAGGTTGATAATAGGGTGATTCACACCTCAGCCAATAAAGCCCATTAAACACAGTTCAGCAAAATATTAAAATAAATCAGTCCTTATTTCGTATCTGAGAAAACATAATTTAGCCTCTTGTTTTAATCCAGTTTATTTTTGTGAAACAATAAAAAGTCACCTGAGTGTTGGGTTAACACAGTAGTCAGTTTCCATTGTGTTTCTGATACTAAATAATGATCATAATATGGAACACAGAAACAAACTAGGCAGCCTGACCTTGCACGCAGACTGAAATACAATCTCCTTAATGATCCGTGGTCCCATAAAATGGTTCTTCATATCTCGCCCTACTGTCCCCCTCTCTCTCTCTGGCTGCTTGGTTTGACTTTCTTTGAAAGGGCCCCGATACTGATGGGCTTCTCTCCCTACATACTTTGATATCAACGGTATCTGTATTGTCTAGTGGTGCCATCTTTTCCTCTAGTCAAACACGCTCATTTGAAAATGTCTTTGAAACCATTCTGTCAGTTTTCTGACACTGCAGCTGCACTGGGTTGTCGCCATCTCTTGAGCTATGTGATTGCTCAAGAAGTCTGCCAGCTGTGAATGCCAGATGCGATTGTGGAACACCTATTACTGCCATGTTAGTCAGCTTGGATTCGGTATGTCTACACAGGCAGAATGTATGTTGCCAGGTGAGCTTGATGCAAAGTAGGTTTGAGGAGTTGCTGCATTTGCTCAAAAAATGTGATCACATCAGCAACTTTCAGATGCCATTTATGCAATGTCTAATTACATCGATGTGCAGGCCAGGTGGAAGCTCTTTCATTAGTCAAAGATGTCATACATGGGGAAACATTTTTTTTCCCTCATTCTCATTTGATTTTTCTCACTTTAACTATCTTAAAAAACTAGTGCTCTATTTGCTTGTCACATTATCTTACCCAAGGAAATGCACATATGTAAAAGTGATAGTTTAAACAGTGAATTTTCTCCTGAAGGGACAGTAAAAATATCTATCTTGGGATTTGATCCTATAACCATCTTATAGATGTAACAAAACAGAAACATTCAGGTCAAGCATATCTTGGCCTGAAACTAGCATACGCTGATTGTTTGAAATACAACAAATACAAAATGCCTGTAACAGTAAGATGAGGCATTAATATAAATGTATATACAGTAAGTCCAGACACAGGGAACACATTGAATTGGCAAGTATAGCTGATCTATAAAAAAATCCCATTGTTATGAACAAAACTCCTGTTTGCCTTGACCTGTTGACATTGTTATACATAGCAATACATAAATTAATTAATAAACTGTGCTTGCACCCCTTTAGCAAGTATGAGAATCAGTTTAACCGATCACTTAGGCAACAAAAATACAATAGTATGGTAATAATGGAGGAATTAAATAATAATTTTTTGTCAGAAGAATAAGTCAAATGTGCACCTCACAGACTTTGCATACTTTAAAATAATAAATACCAGAATATTAATGTCTGGTACCTGCCACAAACAAGAGGGTGGCCCCTGTACTCACACATTGCAGGTTCAAGCATGGGATATGTCGCTGACAATAAGTAGGAGTTTTCAGTGCCAGTAAAACAATTGGCTTTGTTCTGTCAGTGGTAGGGTGGGCTACACAGGCCAGGGTTACTATGGTTACTGCTGCTTTAGCTCCTTTCAGCAATATACCAGGCATTCACAGGGTGCCAAATATCATCGGGGTGGACTGTACAGTTTAAGCAGCAGGAATTTACTAATTGGACAGCTGGAAAATGCATTAGAGGAGTAAATGTACTTCAGCGCCTACAGTAACTGGTAGTATAGAGTATGTTCCAAAAATGCCAGAAAATATGAAATGCCATGCAAACACATCAGCACTTACACAAGAACAGGTGTGCAGCATTGTTCACTTCATCAACAGTGTGTCTACAAAGTTCTCATCTAAAGGTTTGTTATGTGATCTATGAATCTATGACATGGCTCTATCTTATAATAATCAACAAAATAAAAACACAGCATAATTCAGTTATGATATATACAGTCATATCAAAGCATGATACATATTTTCATTAAATTGGGGAGATGTTATTTGAAAGCAAAAAGAATGCATCTTTTTTCTAGGGTATTTTTGTCGGAATTTCACATTTCACATCATGTGAACACAGAGGTACTCCTTATGGATTTTCATTAAAAGAAGGATGCATTATTTAAATAATCAGCGATGGGACCATATAAATCCTACAAATAATTTTGAAACAGTAACTTCCTTTTAAAATATTGAAAAAACCTGAAAAGCCACGCATTTTCTTATTAGCTAGAGAGAATTGTGAGGAGAATATCTCTCACCCTTCATTCTTCTGCAGGGTGGCGGCTTAATGAGAGCCATCTTTAGATAATCACATGCTCTGTGACATCATTTTAGGATCAAAGAAAAAAAAAACAAGAGTGCAGAGTACAGCACAACCAACTTTAGAGATGGCAGAGACAATAAAGAGGAATGCCAGAATTACTTACCTGCTATATGGTACTTGTAAAAGCCCAGTGATAACAAGACTGCTCTCTTGTGAGATCCTGAGTCTCCAGGTGCTAAGGGGTTAAGGAAAGGCTGTGTGATTTTTGCGGATTTCAGCGTAAAGCGAATAACCTTTGTGAATTATTTAGTTTATTGACCTCTGCAGGGATTTGATATGAAGGTCGTTCTCTACTGGCAGAATGAGCACTGGCTGGTCCTCAGGTGACACAGGCAAGGTCGCACGTCTCTCTCAAGTTAATAATATATTTGTCACACGCTGTGTATTAGGTGGCGACTCCAGCACCGTTCCTCCACTTGATTAGCAGCACCAATAAGGGTTGCCAAAGATGATAAAGTAGATATTGGCTTAAGGAGATGTGTCAAATGTCCCCCGGCATCTCATTCCTCTGCACTTGTTTTATTGTTCGGGATGAAGGTTAAATCAGCCGCTGAACAAACAGGGAGCCTGGCCTCTAGGTAGCCTCGCAGAGCGGAATATTGGCTGCAGTCCTGCCGGCCTCCTAATTGGTGTGTGTGAAGTGATTGTTTCATGCCATGGAGCTCTGTGTATACGTGTGTGTGTGTGTGTGTGTGAGAGTGTGAGTGTGAGTGTGTGTGTGTGTGTGTGTGTGTGTATTTTGGTGGAGGGGTGAAACAGGGGCTAATTTCTGACCGGGCCATCACAGATAAGAATCTAGAAAAGCCATTTACTGTTATTAACAGTTCCATTTTGGCACCATAAAGAGGCACTTTGTAAGAAAGCTTGAATAAATAGTAGATTTATGGTACAATAAATTACAGTAGGGTTTCAAATATCAAGACTGCTGTATTATAATTTCCTCTTCAGACTTTAGGTGCTCTGGGTCCCAGGCAATGCTGCTTTAAATCCCCACCCCCCTCCTCTTCTTCCCAGGTTATTACAGACAAAAGCAACACATTATCGATTTAATTATATGAGAGGCATTTAAACTGGGAAACTCCTGGAACTAAATGGCATAGTTCTTCTGTAATTTCCACCAGGATCTCAAGGTTTCATTCCTTCCTTTTATGGAGGTAGCTGGCTGGGGTGAGGGGGTCAGGGTAATAGGTGATGCTGACTGACAAATTAGGGCAGAAGAGGATCGCTCCGTACCCCAACAGAGTGGCAGACACATGGCACCACATTGCCGTAAGCGCTTGTGAGATGAAACCAGTAAAAACGGTGCCAATATTACACAACAGGTTAATTGGCAGCAAGCTGAAGTGGGCATTACACTTGCCCTCTGTGTGCGAAGTCACACAAATCAAAATGGATTCAAAAAACACAGTGGGAGAAATCCATGGTGCTGCCAGCTGAAGTGAATGTGAAAAGGCTGGCCCTGGGGTTTGGCGGAAGTAGGGAGTGGGCAGAGTGATGAATGATGGGAATGATGTTGGGAGGAAACACATAAGACATGAAAGGCAAGGTGCCAGAGGAAGTCCAGCGATGACTGTGTGAGAGGCAATGACATTTACCCAACGCTGGAGATACGGCTGGCCATTCTACTCTTTAAGCATCTGCCAAGTAGACTTAAGATTTAAGGTCTGACGAAATTAAAGACGTTGGAAACGTTGGTTACGTTCACAGCTTTGACAGGGACATGATGCGCGGTCCGTTCCCTGTTCTCCTTAGCCCACACTGTAAATTCAGGCTATTTACATGTGTCCTGTGATGTATACTGGCCATTTTGAGCCTGGATGGTCAGCAAAATTGCGTGGACATGGTAAGAGAAAGCCAATTCATCGGCACATGGAATTAGCCTCAGTCAGGGTGGAGTATTTTTGTAAATTCCAAACTTTCCCCAAGGATATGAAATTAAGGTCTGGGCCAGATTAAATCAACATTTTCCCCCCACCCATCCTCTAATTATGCACATTATGCCTGGTACCAATGGCCTTTGTGTGTGTGTATGGTGGGAAGGAGGGGGGGAGAGAAAAAGAACAATCTGGTAATAATTCCAAGATAGTTTTTCTCTCTTAAATGCAAGAATAAGGTCCAGATTTAAAAAGCAAATCTATATTCAGGGGCTAAAAACATTGACATAGCTATATGTTACCTGATCATCAGAATATACATATGGCAAGGCTAAGGCTAATATTCTTAGCGGAAAGGAATACCAATATTATCTTGCTAATACTAAATAGTGTATGAATAGGTGCACATGCTGTTGACCCATGCTTCCCCACAACTGTGGTACAGTGAGCAGAAGTAGAGTTAGAGATTAGAGCAGAAGAAGTAGAGCAGAATCGAATAAATTGAAGTAGAGCACAAATTAGAAGAAGTAGAGCAGAATTGACCTTGATATAATTTTATATATTTACTATATATTTAATAAACATCGTTCCCAAAGTTAAATGCTAATTGAATATTGTAAGACAGAAACAAGAATTACAAAGCTAAATTTGAAGCATGGCAACTGGTGTAATAAGAGTGGAAAAGGAACCATGGTTACACCTAGTAAAATAATAGTAGCATGGCTTGTATATATTGACTGACATTAATGCTATACTGATAGCTGTAAGCCACAGTGCAATGTAATGTGTGACCAGCCTCTCAAATCATGTCCTTGTAGTTGTCATTACAGTCAGAAGCTACCTATATATGTATGTACTCTCACAGAAATCCTACTTGAATGTGACCAGTGTGTTGCGGTTTCCTCATGAGAGATTAAAGACAAGGACCCACTCCTGCTGCAGCCCACTAACCTGCTGTTGTTGTGTCGTGAAACCAATTCCTTTCTTGTAGTTTCTTGTAATGGATGTAGATGATTAGATTAGTGTACCCACACAACACAAAGTGGTGGATCAGCACAGTGCCTGCTCTTGGTTCATGTCCATAAAAAAGCAGGGCTCTCACTAAAGGAGTTTATTATGGGGTTATTGATTCCATGCATACAAATTAAGAAGGAGTCTTTCATGGCCAGAATGCAGATCCCAGACTCCAAGACAGGAAAATCACTTTTAAAGCAAAAAATTTCCTTCTGCATGCACATGTACAGTGACAAATTGATGTTCACATACTCTGTGATACAGGTTTGAGATTAGAGCAGTTAATAGAATATACTGCAATATATTATGTGTGATTGTTTTTGGAAAAATTATTATATTTATATTATACAGAAATGTACTTAGAAATAATAAAGGGACACAAATTCAAATCCTAATTGTAGCAGAATTTAAATAATGTACTGACCATTTAGGAGCCAACCTAGAATACTGAATTGCAATTTCAGACTCTACTTTTCAAATGGTATGAAAGTCCTGTCCAGACATTTAAAGAACAAATGCTGTTCCCTCAGGTGAAATTCAGGTAAAAAAAATTTTCTCATAATCACAGGATGAAAGGTCATAGATTGAAGGCCAGCTGCCACAAAGAAAGGGTGTTACTGAGTCAAATAAAGCTTGGAAATTCTGTTACAAAGCATTGTGACTTGAAACCTTTATTTATCTGATGTTATTTATTTTCCGTAGGAGGATGAGTTAGTTGTTGGAGTAGTGTTACCTCAGGTGGAATTCAGATTCATTTTAGTTGTTAGTCCCTGTGTGTAAAGTCATAAACCAAAGATCAACTGCCAAGAAGAAAGGATGTCATGAGTCATGTCAGTTTTGGAACCACTGCCATGAAGCCTCGTGACTGTAAAAAAATAGGATTGTTGCAAAAACGAGGCCAGGTCATTTCTTGAGAAATGTGTTCATAGCTTTTATTTGGCCAATCAGTCATGTATCGGACAAAATGTCAGTTGTTTTCCTGCTTTATTTGCACATACTCTTTACGATATCTCCCACATTAGCCCAAAAACTCTTCCTTTCCACTGTGAAATACAAACACTGATTGTTTGGTTAAAGGTGTAAGTTTTCTCAGAATCACTTGAGGATTGACAGAGAAGACAATAATTGACCTCATGATTAGAATAGCCCCGGGTTTCACTGGTTAGGTTCCAATCCAAGCAACACTGTTTCAGACCTCATTTGCAACGAGACAGTCCATTGTAATAGCAAATAAAACAACATTGATTTTGTCTCTAATAGTGTCTTGCTTTGTATTGATCAGTGTAAAGTGCTTATCATTCATAAGGCCCTGAACTTTCCACTGTTTGGTATATGTCTCATCCTGAACTGTAATCAAGCAGCACTGAAGCTAATGTATGAATCCTCATTTTACTGCTGTTAAAGGTATGGGTTTTTAATATTATCATGTTGCAAGTATCAGCAGGCTTGATATTATTACAACTATATAATAAATAAGATTGCATACTTATTGTTATATGTTATTTGTGTTGACAACAAACCTGGTGAGGACAAGTGAACAAACTTTGTTGTCAATTTATCAGTGAGCAGGTCAGGTTAATTTAGATAAACAGTCCTCCAGTGAAGGAGTAAATAAACCATACCACAGTACCATACTGCTATCACACATTTTCTACTTCCAGGGACACAGACCTTCTAAAAAAATCTATACTGGGCCTATTCAGGCCTGATATATGCACAGGCACAGTTGACTTAATTGAAAAATTGTGCACCATGGCTGGTTTGAACATTTAGAGTCTGGTGGTTAAACGCAGCAGCAGTGAGAGCAACACATACCAGAGAGCAGCAGGAAAGTCTGGTGAGAAATCAATTACAATGACAGTTATTTGAAACTCTCGAAATTCTAGTTTTTTGCTATGTGAGCCACAGTTGAAGAAAGACTGGGAAACCATTTTGCCAGCCAAAGTCTGGGTATTAGACCGTTATCATCTTAGTAAAATTATTGTATTCAAATGTTCTTTTTACACATAATTAAAGCTCGTCTGACAATAGTTTGTCCCCTATTTCACCAATTTGTACATTCAAAATATAAAGTGGAGTAATATAAATACCATTGTTGGGCTTCATTATTTATGTCCAATGGTCAATTTGCCCCCTGTTTCTAGACACAGGAAAAGCCAGACCATGCTATTATCTCATTGGACAAACAGACACAAAATATGGTCTGTGAATCAATATAGACCATAAATGGAGTATTTAAACACAGAAAGTTTGTTTCAAATGCCACTGTTTCAAATTAGTAGTTTTATTTATGCAGTTTTATTTACCATTGATTTACAATCTTGTGTTCTTTTCAAATATTAAGGTGATGACTTTAAAGTGATATTAGTGATATTTTACCACCCCTTATTTTCAAATTATGAATTTATAATTTAAGATACTAGAAATGCAGTGAAAACATAATTACGAAAAAAAAATCTTGTAATTTTAATAAAAAGATCTTGCATTTATGAGAAGATCTCATTATTTTGAGAAAACGATGTGAAAGATCTTGTAATTACAAGAAAGAGATACAGATAAGTGCCTGCAGTAGTGGTGGAAATTACTTTTCACTTTGCCCATTTGAATCATTCAGTTCAGTTCAGTACAAAAGAGTCACTAACTGTGCGATTCGTTCACTGATGGGATCAGTTGAATTTAATGTGAATTCTGAATTTGAACCAAAAGGAAGTAAATTTGCTGTGTAGGCTAACAATGCCATTAGGATTGCTCAGAGATACTAATTTCTTTCAATATCTCAAACCAAGATGGAAACAGAATAGAATTAAATCAAATACTTCTGCTTGGTTATCCAATAGACCCACAAGTTACTCAATCAGCCTGTCCCAAGACTACATTACTCATATTACGAGATCTTTCTTCCAATAATACTTTTTTCCAAAATAACTTTTTCTTAATAGTACAAGATCTTTTCTTAAAATTACGAGATCTTTCTTGGGGAGATATTAAATTATTCAGAATGCATGAAATGTGCTTCCGTAGGCTTCTGCTTAACCAAAGCAACATTTCCCAGTGTGTATAAGGAAGCGCCTACCAATAACTAATATAAGTGTGTGTGCAAAACAAGTCTAAATACTTAATGCGTAGAAACCACAAGTAACATCAATTTATAAAAAAATGCTAACACTTTCAATTCTGAGTATGGCCATATGAGACATTGTCTGCCAAGATGATACTGATGGTAAAAATCTGTGAGTTTGGCCCAAGTTCCTAGAAGGCTCTGGTGGCCATTTTTATCAGAGAAGCAATAGAACAGAGTGAATCAGATGAATGACCCTTCTACCTTCGCAATATTAAACCCCTGCCCATCTTTACCCTGCCAACAGGCTCCAAGATGGGTGGTGATGCAAAAATCTGGCACAGTTTGTGGTCTGGGGTTTACAAGCTTAATTTCATCATGGTCTTAGAGTTGAAAAAAATAAAAAATAAAACACATCACAAACCTTCCAAGAGATTACAATAAGACATCATTCCCTGGCCCCACAGATTATCAAAGACAAGTGTCCCACATGTGTTTCAGAAAAAAAAAGAAGAGGAAAATTCTTGGGATTTTCATGACATGGATTTTGGCCAAAATGTGCTATATATATTTTTAATTCAACCTTTAAGAACTGTGAGAATGTGATTTTCTTTGCCAGTTATGTTTAAATATTAAGTCACTAAACAGTGAGACATTACCACGAGGATTTGCAGGGCTGACATTGTGTTAGAAAGCCAATGTCCCCTGACAGCCGAGGCTGTGCTGCACACTCTGCCCTTGTTCATTTCCTCAGGTTCAGTGATCTGCACCTGAACATCAGAGCCAGGTCAATCCAGCAAACCTTTCCAAACCCTCGTCGTAGTGTTCGCAACAAAATCAATGAGGTAATGCATCGCTGAGTGGAAGAGAAGGGATGGGTTAGGCCCGGCTAGTTGTCTGACGTCTATTACATGCGTCAGTGGCTGAAAAACAAACAGGCAGCCCTTGCAGTCCTCACATCTCCATCACAAGCCGCTCTATCCACCCTGGTGACCTATTCTTCCTCCCAGGAGGAAACTCACAGAATACATTTCAGCAAGCGCCAGCCCACACCCCCCCCCCCCCTCCACTCCCCCCCCCCACCAATCCAAACACATACCATTGTTCTGTGGTTACATACTCTTTCATTGTTATTCCTCCATTCCCCCTGCCATAACACCGATCATCTTAATTCCTACCCTTCTGCTGCAATTGGAGATTCAGTGTTATAATTTATTTAACATAGTGCAGGTCACTGGTATAGTGCAGTTATTCCAAAGTTCGAAAAATCTGTTAGTTTTTCCCCCAAATAGTTTATTGCTTATTTAAGGTCACAGTGGAACACAGGGGTTAGGAATGTAACCACTCTTAAAACACCTAGGGTCTTCTTATTAGGTATTACAAAGATCAGACTCTTACAATCTGTGAATCAGGCCATGATAATATGTATATCTGAAGCTCTGAAGCTTGTCACTCACTAGCATAGCACCCAAGTTGAGAATATCACTTATTTCAGTTAAGGTCATGCTAATTAAGCCATGGTAATTAAGATTTAGATTGGTTATTTCAAAAATATCTGGATCTAGGATCTACGATCCTACATGCAGCACCTGCTGAGCACATGGTCATACTTCTTGTCTTACTGATTGACCTGCAGACAGTGGAAATGAAAACAGTGCTTGATAATTTCAATGAGAATAATAACAGAACAACTACGAATCTGTAAACGGACATCACATCAGGCTCTGGAAAGCTGCCCCTGAGAGTCAATGAAAAAGAGTGGCCACAAACAAAAAAAAAACTAAAGATTCTTGTCCTCCAGTCATTCTTTACAGCTAGTTTTAGTTAGGAAACATGCAACAAATTTATTTATTTGATTTTAAGAGGACTTTACGTAACAAAAATGGAAAATGGATTGTGAAAAAATACTAGACAAGTTTGATTCAGTAGTTCTAAAAAACACAGCAATGAGCCCTCACCCTATACTAGATATGGAGCTTCAGGAAAAACAAAAAAACAAAATCAGGAATGTAGACAAAATGTGGGTAGCATTTCTAAAGTGTTAGATACACCTATTCTATATGACCAAAAGTATGTGGACACCCCTTGGTCTGAGGCTGTTTTCCATGGTTTGGGCTGGGCCCCATAGTTCCAGTGAAGGCAAATCTTAATTATACAGCATCCAATCACATTATAGACAATTCTGTTCTTCCCCAACATTTGGGGGAAGGCCCTTTAATGTTTTGGCATGTCAATGCCCCCAGGCAGACAGCGAGGTCCATATCAAAATGGTTTTGTTGACAACGGAGTGGAAGAACTTGACTGGCCTGCACAGGGCCCTGACCTTGGCCCTATCCAACACCGTTGGGATCAGTTGGAAAGCCAACTGCGAGCCAAGCCTAATCGCCCAATCAGTGCCCGACCTGACTAATGCACTTCTGACTGAATGGAAGCAAATATAAAGCCTTCCCAGAAGAGTGGAGGTTGTTATAGCAAAGGATAGACTAACTCCATATTAATGCCCATCATTTTAGATGAGATGCTGGACGGCTGGTGTCCACATACTTTTGGCCATGTAGTGTAAATATTAGTAGTGTTTGCTCAAGCAGCACAAGCCTGTCTCTGTAAACCACTCAAAGTGGTGCTCTGCCCCCTATGAGTCAGCCTCCACCTGAAAAACAACATGACATTTGTTCCACTCGCCTCCTCCGATGACCTTCATCCTCTCAGCTTCCTGTCTGACAGGCGACTGCAGGGAGACCAGCACACATCAATACACAGGTCTCTCACTGCCCTGACTATGAGCTTAACCTGCAACTGTTTGGAAATTTCAGCCTGATTTACTGCCTTTAACCCCATCTATAGGGTCCCCTTTCTTTAACACAAGCCTAAAAATGACATACCCTAAATAAAATGGTTATTATTCTTGAACCCTTTTGATTACAGGCATAATCGATCGTGGTATCTTCTGAAAGGTAACCACTGGAAGTGTGTTTTCCATGAGAGTCAAAATTATTTTAAATATTACTGAAAGAAAGTAACAGAACCTCAAAGACAGTGGAAGTATTTTCTCACCTAAAAGTTTTTTTTTTTTTTTTGAGTGAATACAGATGCTTGTGGGTGTGCTTGGTGGACTTAGCCTGCCACAATGCAGGACAAATCCTGGTTCAAATTTGATAGCAATACCACCGAAAATGAATATTCAGCATTGATTTTTCTAAGCTATGTCGAGGTAGGCTTCTAAAAAGGCCATTTGGAGACTCCAAAAGGACACTTGGTAACCAAAAGATATTATAGGATAGAGGAGTAAAACATTGTATATATTGTATACTATATGACAGTGTAAGACGTGTGCTGAAATTAGCTCACTTTCCCCCTGTCTTTCAACCACCCTCTCTCTCTCCCTCTCCATCACACTCTCCTTGCTCTCCGCTTGCTACCTCTGGCAGCAGCAGGTCTAGAGGACTGTAGAAAACTACATTAGCCATCTAGTTTACTAATCCGTTGATTGAGGTCCATCGATTGAATTTTTCATCAAATACCCCACCCACATCAACGTGTAAAACATTTTTTTTTTTTTTAATCAGGCTTACTCCTTATTTATAAGCGTACTGAATAATAAAAATATATATTCTGAGAATATATTTAGATGCCAACTGATATAAAATGGGATCAAGTCCTTCACTGCACATGCCCTCTGGTATGGAGTCAAAGCTGTCTTCATTGTCCTCCTCAGACAAACAACCTTCTTTATTCATAAAGTCTCAAAAGAGTTATGGTTTGCTTACGCAGGAGAAACAATGTATGTTCTTTAATGCAAGCCTAACAAACCATACACCGTTAAAAACTCAATTTAATTGACTAAAATGCTTCTCAGTCGTCACTATAATAGCTTACCATTGGCTAGCTGTGTACTGGGAAGAACTTGCTGTCCAGGTTGAGTCATTGCTTGCACATGGCAGGTCCCATTGGCCATACTGAGGGACTGCTTGTCCAGTACTTGTCAGAAAAGCTTGTAGGTGGGCTTATCTTGTTTCAGAGTGTCTATACAAACCAGAGATAATAACATTCCTGCACAATACTTCCAGCGTTTATGCAACATCAAAATGGACAACAATAATTTCTCTAGAGAATTGCTATACAAACAATGGACATTCTATTGGTGTTTCTCCAAGTTAGAGCGCTTTTTGAAACTAAAATTACAATGGAAGTCACTGGATTCTTGCACTGATAAGGATACTGACTTTACCCTGATTTGTCGTCTATGGATTTCCAAAATGCATAGAAGGTGATGACCCCCCAAGCTTGTTTTCCACCCAACATGCTACAAAAAAAGGAACCACTGTTGGTAAACCACTGGCATCATAAAATAGTTTATGAATAGCTTCTGAGTTTTAAGACTTTCAAATGGTATACTGTTTGACCAGATTGACTGAAAATGTCAAAATTTGAATTCAAAAATAAAAGAAACCTACTCAGTGCAACAAAAGGGGTTAATTTGACTTCTGGTGCATCAGAGATAAGCAATGTTAAATGCAAAAGACATTGAGGTTTTTTGCATGAAGATCCATATCATGGCAGCTCATGTTACGCTAGGGTTACAGAGATCTCAAACCAATCATGACATTAATTTCCAATGTTTGCTTTTTACATGGGAAGATATCTATCAAGTTATACATAGACTTAAATTACACTCCTGATTTCCTTTCATTCTTCACATCCACAATGGGTTCTGACCAAAAACAGAGCCTCCTGCCTCCCACCCCCCTTGCACAGCTGGATGTTTTTGTAAGCCTGCGACGGTGATTTTGCTTCTACTCGTTGGCCTTGTTATTTTCAGAAAGGTCAGCTGGAACCATGACTCCCCGAGCTAGTGCGAGTGGTTTACTTTAAACAGAGATGTGGTTTAGGCTTTTCTTTTCCGTCTGGCAGGAGACGTTCCTGAGCAGTGCAGGGTCACCGTGATCCCTGCCTGCAGGGTCCCTCCTCTGTTTGCAGCATAATCTTATCTCTGCCTCCTACTCACTGCTGTTGCTTGAAGCCATCTCAGGCTGAACAGGCCACAACACTGCCTTCGTGTTTTCCCCCATTTTGCTTTGTCCTTCTGCCAGTATCCAAATCTCTTAAGTTTAGTTTAGGCAATGAAAATTGTGCCTCCTGAAGGAAGAATAGTCATCTAATTGTACTGAACTACATCAAATACATTTTTATTTCCTTTCGAGTATTAATTACATTGGCTTCACTTTCCATTAAGCTAATACAATGCCTTCAAAAATGCATAATATCCCTCTTGCAAACAATGTTGCAGTAGACAAACTTTACGCATTAAGTAATATGAAAAGTATTTAAATATGAATAAAATCTGAAATGAAAGGCTGCAGAATCTTCAACCCTCCAGCGACAAGATTGAAATGCGGGAATAAATACTCTGAAGAACTCAGCAACGGCAGCTTGGAAGGTAGAGTTCTCACACAATGCAGAGAGCACATTCTAACATCCAACTATATGGCCTCATCTGACCCCTCATCCAGCCCAGTCTGCTTTTCCTCCAGGAGGGCTACTGCATGTTGGTCAGGTGGTCCCTGAGGTGCATTCCCATTCAGGCAGGTTGTTGCCATGGAGTCCGTTTCCAGACTGCCTTGAAGCAGTAAGCAACCAGCATGCAGTGCTCTGCTGTGTTGGACAGAGCTGGGAGCGGATGGCAGATCTGAGCCTGGTTTCCTTCAGCTTCATAAAATGAGGGCTCCAAAGCTTCACTGCTTAGTCTTACAGGAGTTACAACAGCCAACAAAACAGTTTGTTCAGTTAGATCTTGAGTTATTCACTCCACAAAAAGCTATTCACTTCATGACAACATTATCATTTTCTTTGTTGTCACTGATCAATTCACCCACCTAAGCTATTTTTCTAAGTTACCCAAACCAACAAATATAGTCTACAGTTTAAGTACTTTAACTAGGCTAACGTTACTGTAGCTACCTTGAAAATGCCAAATGATTGAATCCACCTCTATGTGTCTCTTTCAGCTAGAATGTATGTGTGTTTGCATGTATACATGTATATGCATGTCTCTCTCTACATTTCATTATTGTATGGTTCATACATTTATATTCATTGTTATCAGTCACTTATGAAAAACATAATTTCCAGCCTACAAAAATGGCAAGTTATGCATGAAAGACACTGTCTATAAGTCATTAAAATGTGCAAAATCTAGACCTGCTGTTAAATGTATTGATATCAAAATTAGGTCAAATTACAGCAAACAATATTGGCTATTTGAGCTCACACAAATTAAACAAGCTCCATTTCAAAGCAATGCTACCCAATGAGTCCTAAATTATTTCATGATATGAATGTAACTTTGGACTGCGTGTACCTTGGTTTTACTTGCATCTGACTCAATTAAGTTATGAATGCAATTGAAACGGCTAATGACTACTGTCAAAGCCATTTGAAGTCAAATTTCATAGTAGGCTAAATATTTTCTGAATAAAAGATCAAAATTTGAAAACTGTCACATTTATAGTGACTCTCCCCTACTCTAACATGCTGATGTTGTCTACTCTTATGAACGGCCACACTGACCTTGTGCCGGAGAGAAGTTAACACCCGGTTTTTTTCGCAGACGTTAAAAAACAGATGCAATTACCTGATGTTCCAGCTGATGGGCAGCAATGTTAACAGGAGAAGACCAAGAAGATCACGAGGCAGTAAACAAATATCTTGTGGTGTCTAGCAAAAGAAACAGTTGTAAAATTGTACCACAACTACAGGATGAACTCAAGGCAGCTAGCAAGATACCAGTTCCCTTGACTACAGTGAAACAGCAACTATGATTTACTGCTCTAAAAGGATGTGCATCTGCCTTTTCCCAATGTTTTTGATCCAGTGTTGATGGTGCTTGGCCCACTTGAGTCTTTTCTTCTTGTTAACAGCACATAGTATGGGCTTTTTTGCAGATACACATCCTTCCATTTTGAATTTAGATTGCATTAACCATGTTTGATTGCAAATCTAAAATTGTGCAGAGCCAAAACAAGAAAAAAATGTTTTTGTCCCAAACAGTATGGAGCTCACTGGATACATTCTGTGGTACTAGTAATCTTTTTTTATGTTTTGTGCGTACTGCAGATATTTTGCAGTAAAAAAGTATACACTATCAAAAAAGGACAGACAGAAAATGATAAAATACAGCAAATTTGGTTTCATTGTAAAAATGGTACAAATCCGCAAACCTCCAGAAAGCATGAAAAGCAACTCTTCACAGGAGACTAAACTATCTGGGAAGAAAACAAGGCTTTCCTCTAGAGAGCTCTAAAAATTGATATGTCCCTTTTGCTATATTTAGGGTGACCTTAAAAACAACGCAGACTAACTTTTTCCCCCCGTACAATAGTCAGGCTTGCAGTCTTTATTTTTAAAGATAATAAAGGTAAATATCCACTAATTTAAGCACATTTTTATTTAAATAGCCACTCTTGGAACTTACTAAGAACAAGTATCCCATAATGTAATGCTCAGTCCTTGGAAGGGCTGGAGCTGTGGAGTATTTAGGGGAAACTAATCCCATTTAAACTATTTCTCACAGGGTTGGAGGCAGTGAGAAAACGTTATCTAATACATGCCTCGAATAATTAGGTTATTTCAGCCTTGCTTGTTGTTACTCAATGATTAGCCTAGTCCCTGATGGATTCTCATCAGGGTGTGTTGACCTTGAAGAGGAGCCTGCACAACTGACAACTCAACAAAAAGCCCAGAACATGCATACGGAAGAAGCAAGGAGGCCTCAACTTCAGTCTCCCCCAGCAGTGGGAAATTCTGGTCCTGAAGGGCCAGTGTGTATGCTGGTTTTTTTTTCACACCAGTAAATCAATTGGCTGTATACGCCAACACTAGTTCACTCATAGATTAGATCACAGAAAAATGTTTCGTATCATGACACAAGAAGTGTCTTTATCTGTCATTCATGTGCTTAATGTAGCTAAAATGTGAGATGTAAATGTTAAGGCCAATTAAATAAGTAACACCAGAAGTTTCCATGAAATCCAGGACCAGATATGGCCTCCTTATGTGGTCTAACCAGTGTGGAAAGAGCTTCCAGGACATGCAAATAAAAAAGAATTTAAAGAAGTGGTGTGAGAAGAGCTGGTTGTTGGCATAAACACTCTATGGTCAGTCAGTAGTAACCTCTAAGAACATTCCAGAGAAAAAATGTTTTATTATAATTAGACTAAAACTGCTAGTTTTTGTTGACTAAAACTACTTTTCATTTTTATCAACTAAAACTGTACAAAAACTAACAATATTGACTTAATGACTTAAATGTGACTAAAACCAAATGTGACTATGTACTTTAGCCAGTACTTTTTTTTAAGTAGTCAAATTCACAACATGCCCATGCTATTGGTTTTTATTCGAAAAGGCCACAGTAGTATTAAAAGAGAGATCCACCTCCAAAATGACAAAATTACCTAAATTACATGTATTATAGCTTTTTACCTTTATAGCAGTGCCATAGTCCAAGAAAGGAAGCATTTTTTAAACTGCCTGCCAGAGAGGCATTTGACTCATTGCTGTGGAGATTTAATACTCTGAGATGAGTGTTCTGTAAAGATCTGGATGTTCAGCCTGGTGACTTCAACATCCCATTTATGCAGGCCCAACCCACTGAAAACCTCTAAAGAAAACAAACCTGGGTAAATGTTATTCCCATATTTTTTGTTATTTCAGCAACCAAGTTTGTTTTGACGTGAGGCAGAATACCTGAAGTTTACATATCAGCTGGCAGTCCCAATTATGAATGGACAAACACAAAGCCCTGCATTTATCTGCCCAAAGTTTAACCAGCCTTTTTATTCTGTTGGAAAACTGAAGGCTTACGCAGACCTCCCTCTCACATCAGTGGTTTCAATTTTGTGTGAAGCTCTCTGATGCATGTGATGCAACCTCTAGAACAGCACTGAAGACTACTTATTCACTGCTGTTCTCACATCCAGGCAACGACAGCACCCCACTTTACTGCCATATTACATTTCAGGCTACATGGTGCCCACTGCCTACTCATTCAGTGGTGAATCGCCTCCAGAACTGGTAATGTTCTTTACAAGATCTCCTCATCACAGTAAAAGTAATTATCTGGGCTATTCCCTCCAGCAACCGCTCAACCATTAAAGGATTTCTTACATAATGTTGTTATACTCATTTTTTTTGCAACTGACCTGTTTCTTATAAATTCTGCATGATTCTGCATGATTCACAGATGGGATTCTCTGGGATTGATTAACTAAACAGCGCTGTATCAAAAGATCCTCCCTATCCTTATAAGAGATGGTGACTTACTTAACTGCTATTAATGAGAGAAGTGATGTTTTGATACTTGACAGCTAAATAAATGATTGTGCTGCAGTGTGCAATACGCTATTGCCATGGAAGTGAATGCCCTTCATAACCACACATTTTATGAATATAAATGGTCAGCTATCTTATGTAAACAAGCTAAGTGAAACAACCTTTGAACTGAATTGCAGCAAGTGAAATCTTTTGTGATTTGTAAATGCACAATGTACAGATTTACCTGCTGCGGTTCAAAAGTAGTTCATTCATTTATGTCTTTAACATATTTATTGGAATTGGTGATCGACCACAGTGAACAGAACCATTTAACAGTGCTGAAAGCTCATTTAAACTCAGGGTTGATCTCTGTTTAAATGAGCTTGATGGAAGCCCGCCTTTCCCCTTCAGCAGACCGGGAAGTAACCTAGAAGAGTTCCAGTCTGCGCCCTACCAGCCAGCCCCTGTGGCAATAAAGGTACATGACTACACATTCTTCATCTTCTATTGGTCACATGGTTTTCAAATACAACCCAGAAAGACAAAAAAATGGCCATGCCCAGAAGCACACTGAAAACTTTTTAGAATAACAAATACAGGCAGACAAGCAAGGACTGGGCAGCAGTGTGCACAGTCAGCCACAGATTGCCAGTGCATTGAAGTAATGACTGAGCATGGCTGTTTTATAATATTTTCTTGGTGAACTATTAAAGGCACAGTATGCATTTAATAGCTGTTAGCTGTGATAATATAATGTGTGCAATGTTGGCTTTCAGTGTGACGTAACTGCCGATTATTTCACACTGAAAGTAATTGAACTACAGCAAAGCTAACTTAAAGAGAAATGTGGCTTGCAAAACTACAATTACTCAAAAAATGTAGTTCAGGCTACGTATTATATTCCCCAGACATGACACGCATGCCAGCAATGCCTTCTTTTTGCACTCAGGGAGAAGCACTATACGGCAAGTGGAGCGGAGCGCTTCTCACTAATCAGGATTAGAGGGGGAAAAGAGAGAGGAGGCGCTGTTTGGTCAAAGGGGTTTGGAAAAAAATATTTTAGGGCCAAAAGTATTTGGTAGTTCCTATATTTAACTACCCCTCAAAATGACAAAAAGTAATTAACTACTTCAATGTGAACCTATACTGAACAAAAATATAAACGCAACACTTTTATTTTTGCAGCCATTTTTAATGCATTGAAATAATACTTCAAAGATTTGTTCTATGTGCACAAAGATCGTATTTCCCACACATTCGTTTATATCACTGTTAGCTAGCATTTCTCCTCATCAAAAAATACCTGTACTAATAAGATATAACTAAGACAGTTCTAGTTTCTCAATAGATCAAAAAATATGTCATTTAACAATGCTACAGCTTTATTAAGATGAATGTGTTTTATGTTGCATGGGCTGAGTACAGTAGCTTTGGTTTAACATTGGTACTCTTTGATCCCTAGAGTCCCTAGAGATCTCCGCTATGTACTGGTCAAAGGTTTCCATCTCAGCCCTTGAGGACAGAAACGACCTAATAAATCCCACAGAAATGGTATTCACACTCAGAGCACTATAAAATGAAGCTTAACAAGGCTTTTCACACATGCATCTTTGGTGTCCACATGCTCTGTTGCCTGGTACAGAGTGTTACAGTACACTGTGTGGCTGTGAGCTGAAATCCTTCCTATAAGGAGACTAGGGAGTTGACAATTAGGAGACAAGGCCATAGAAGCCTTGGTCATGAAAGGAAACACAACTCTCAGTTTTAACACTCTGTACAGTTCCCCCTTCTTAGCTCTAAATAGCTTTGGTAAGCTTCTTTTATGCTGCTTTTGATAATTCACACTGTATAAAAGAATGGGTATTTTGCTGACCAGAAAACAAGTTTATTTCAATATCCTATTAAAATACATTGTGGAAATTACATTGTTCATTTGGAGAGTTCTCAGAGAAACAGCAGTAACACCATGCACATTTGCACATTTCAATATGCAGGCATCATGTGAACACCAGATTTACAATTACGACCATACTGAAACACTTGCAGATTTGTTTTTTTTTTTAACGATTTCTGCCCATCCAACACAAACTGCCCCCCAGATCCCAAAATCACACTGTGGGTGATTCCAGCTTTGTAGAGGTGTAGTATACACACGCTACATTCTAAGGGAAAATGCATCTCATTTTTAGGTCAACAATAGCACTCCATTTTAAACTGTTACAGGCAGGTTTTCCATGCATCCTGGAAAACATCAGGGAATGTAAGAAAATTGCCAAAATGTAGTGAAAAGCAAGCAGTTGTCCTGGAAAATATTTTTAATGCAATGTTAAACTTTAAAACCTAACATCTTCAAAGGTTAAAGGCTGCAACCACAGTCCGTGATCACAGTCCATGCAATCCAAAATTTCAATCTCCTCATTCTCGCAAACGGGGCGGCGTTTGGGGGACAAATGTTCCCAAGATTTTAGTGGAGATCAGCTGCCTGTCTTTATTCATTTATCTTCAAACACAGACGCAGATCCTAATTGCCCTTCAGATGAGGTACTTATAGGAATTAAGTGCTTTATTTACAGACTTTACTGTAGGATACACCCGCTGTTAGCAATCCATTTGTAAAATACATAAATAAATGGACATCTTCCACACAGTTAAAAATGACCAGACGTTTACAAGCTTTAACAATAATATTTCACAGTAAAAATATAATAACCAGCATTTTGCTGTGAAATCGGGGATAACCTGGATTTTACAAGATTTAACAGTAATATTTCACCATAAACAGTTGTAATAACATTTTACCGTGAAATCAATTGCTACTTGGATTTTACAGTTTTTAATATATTCAAAAAATAATATTTCACAATTTATCCAGAATATTACTATGAAATCAATGCAGGCTGAACAATATTACAGCAGAATATGGTGTTATTTTAACTGAACTGCATTGAGTTGGCTACCAGACGGATACAGTCCATATTAAGCAGTAATATTAATTAAGGTTTATTTCAGTGTTCAGGTCTACTGCCAATGGGGTCCCCTTTGTGACAGTAATGTACACAGCTATATATATCTTACATTTTTATATGTTGTAACTGAAATGGTTGTACTTTCATATTTAGGGCTTTGTAGCTGGAATGTGTTGTGCCAGATTATGGAGGTAACTGTTAATGTTAACATAACATTAGCCTAGCTATCTAAAATGGCAAATTCAATGAATGGATGAGAGAATGGATGATCTTTTGGCACTAAGTAATTTATTATTTTCTTTGGAATTAAGGTTGCTTATGAGTTAGCTTTGTAAGCCACCGATATCTGATATTAAAGCACTAACGTAAAACAATTTTGGAAGTGGGCATTGCATGATGTCATTTTATATTTAAATTATTTGTCAATTTGTCGTGTTAGTTAATTCGAGTTTTAGAACTGCAGTGCCTCTCAGGAGGGATGTTCATCAAGCTGTGAAATGGGGCATCAGTCTCTCTTGGCTTTCAGTAATGTTCTTTGTTGTATTGGGTGTTTGAAAGAAAGAAACATTGTTGCGTGTGCCTTGGAGAAACAATGGGAGAAATGTCTTTGAAGTTGAAAGCTTTTGTCTCGGCCTTTTGTCTACAGGTGCTTCTTGGGCATCAACCCAGAGAGAGAGGCTCAAAATCAAAGAAAAGGGTGAATTTGCAGTTTTCTGCAAAAAAAAAAAAGTTGATTTTGGGTGAATGTCAGTGCAGACATCATTTTCTGACTGGACTGTATACTGTGTTTACATTGGAGGTTTTATAGCTGTATTGCTGTTTGTTCACTCCTTCTCCATCTTTGCTGATGTGTGGTGAGCATTCTGGCGCAAACTGGCTGCTGTGCATTGCCCAGGTGGGTGCTACACATTAGTGGTGGTTGAAATTAGTTCCCCACTTCACTATAACAATATGTACTTCTGGAAAAGTGCTATATAAATTCTGTGTTTCATTCATTCATTTATTCATTCATTCATTCATTCATCCATTTATCCATTCATCAAAGATTTTTTAATTGTTGTTTTTCCATTGTTTTTAAATTGTTGTTGAAAATCTTTGCTGAAGTTTTCAGTGTTATTGGACTGGTACATCTGCATTTAAAACAGATGTTTACATTGTTCTGCATAATAAAAATATAAAAAAGAAAATGATTGCTTGTATGCTGTTGTCATTGTGTAAGCTTCTGATGAATTCAATAATGGTGTTCTACAGTAAGTCCTACGCAAATAAATTTTGGTAGCATAAAAACTATTCTAACTATGTTAAATGGATATTGTTTTTGTTTTTATTTTAATTGACCTGATTAGAAAAGATGGTTACATAACTAGGTAACTTACAAATGCCAGAACCGGAAGTGACCTCCCACTCCTACATGCATTGCCCAATCCCAAAAAGAGCCCTCTGGACTTGCTCACTATTGACTCGCAGACTTTGATGCCATATTTCTGGGCACAGGTGGGGCTTGAGGGGGTGTACAAAGGGTGATACAGGACAGAACTTTTGATGTCACCCAGCACATAATAGGTTGCTAGGAGACGGAGACGCAACCTTGCTCAAATTTATACGACAAGAGAGGAGGAGGCGAGCCATGCACCCCTTGAACCAGGCAGTAATTTTCACATGCATGGTTGAGTCCCATTGTCTGGACTCGTGGACTCAGAGGTACATTCCCATCAAGTTCATGAGGGTGTAGGCACAGGTGCAGCTAACATTTAACACTGATACATTTTGAAAAGCAGTAACGAGCATTCATAAGGCCTGACTCATTTCTACATAAAGTGTTGTTTTTTTCGGGAATTCTATCGCTAGGAGTTAATTTCTAAAATATAAGTAATGCAATTAGGTGACTGTTGTGTTGCGTATTGCAGGGATGCCTGTTTTGATCTCATGTGATGCTGCATTTGTACTGTGCTGTACTGTTGCACAGATTTAACAAAAGGCCACTTCAGGGGCCTCAAAGGCCACCCAGGTCAGTGTTAACGCATGCTTTGAGTAATTAGTCACACGGTCGCCAGTTGCCGGGGAAAGCAAGGGTTGCCCTCCTCCAAAGGTTACATGGGGTTAAATGTCATGGAGGGGCCAGCACTGAAATGAATGCAGACAGGAGGGCTGCAAAATCGGAGAACATGAACAGCAACAACACCATGGGAACACAGGAATATGAAAATGCATTGCTCTTTGAAGTGAGCTTTCCCATGCGCTAACAACAACGTTAACACATTAAAAAAAAAAAAAAAAACGGTACGGGATATTCTGTTAAAGCAGTAAAATATAGTTTAAGAGTGCTTGGACCACACAAAAAAAAATAAGCATTTCATATAAGCTTACTATTTCAGAGCCTTTAACTTCTTTAACTTCTATTAAAACAACCTTGAAGAGCTGGACCACTGTTCATTTAAAATCTTAATCAGTATTTTAGTTTTGGAGAGGTTGACCGAACGGTTGTAGAGTTGAGCTCTTGGTTGAGTGATCTATACTTTATTCACATTGACCCTATTCTAGTACTCTACCCCACTTTGATGTTTTCAGTTTTACTTTTTTTTTTGCAATCAATTATTTGTAAATGCTGAAAATTGTGTTTTTAAAAAGTCGCAGTTTCATGAAAACGGTTTTGAACATGTTATGCTGATGAAAGCTTACAGTAACGACAGAGAGAGAGAAGACCATGGATATCTTCTTAGGCCAAAGAGCCCAGCCTCTAATATGAACTTGTGAAGGGTGAATGGAGCCTTTAGATGTGTGTGTGTGTGTGTGTGTGTGAGAGGGGGGGGGGGGGTCATTTAAAAGCAAAATACATAACCCCCCCCCCAACCCCCCAACCCCCAACCCCATCCCCACCCCCACAGTCACAGCAGCCGTGTCAGGCTAATGTGGATTGAGGTCTACAAGCTGCGGCAAAACATCTCAGGGTCCCCTGACGGCCTCACAATCGCCCGTCAAGCCTCACTCTGAGTGAAGGCTGATGACTGACATCACCTTCACAACAAATGTGGGTCAGAGAGGAAGGGGGGTAATCGCAGCGATGCTTAGACACAGATTCACTCCCGTGGGACGGGGTATTGCCGTGAAATATCACACTTCGGGTACATGTAGCACCGTTCCCATGGCAAGCGAGTGAGCGAAAGCTCTCCTGATGGACATTTTCGTCAGAAGAAGGACCCATCTTCATTGAAACAAAACACTGAAAAAACATTGCTTTCCACAAGGCAGATTTAGTAATTCAGTGAGATCAATTGCTGGTATTGTATTGCCCACCAAACATGGACTAAGTTTGATTAATGAATCATGATTGCTTTTCATTTTAATGGTCAGAAATATATGTTAAAATGGCACTATTTATTCACAACCCCATATTTTTGGCTAATTATCCTTGGTGCCAGCTTTCTGTCTTCCAAGCAGTCTTACCCAAACTATCCAGTTGGTATTCTGTGGTTTAAAGTCTGTAGTGTCCTTATATTAATATAAGCTGTAGTTCAATGAGGCTGACATCATTATTTGTTTGTCTGGAATAAAAAATAGCTTCACACAATCAAACTTATGACAAGAGTTACATTAACACCCTGAAAACTATTGATGATTATGGCAAAACTACTGTTCCTGACCAGACACAATTTCTCTGATCAGTAGAAAATGCAGAAGTAGCAACTTAAAAAAAAAAAACATTGCTTGAAAAGATTATTGAAACAAGGTGAAAAACCTTGATTGTTTATAGAACTCAGAATATTGTGAAACAAATGTACTGCCAATTTTTTGCAATGCTATCAGCATTTTTATAAATCACTCCATAATCTCACTATGTGAAACTGGAGCTTACAGACCTGAACACAGACCCACACTGTAACAAACTGCTACAAATTCAAAGATGGACCATAAGAGCTCAGTTTCATCAAACTTAGACAAGACTGATTTTTCAAATACTAAATTGTCAGTTTAAATGTGGACTTATGAAAGATTTACTTTCTCTCCTGAAAGGCCATTTGCAAGAGGGCAGAGAAAATGACTGTCCTTTCAAAGCATTCTCAACCCCAGCTGGAACTGCTGCACAGACCCTTGATGCATCTTTCACAGATGACCCTGAGGACCCCGAGTTAGATGTAGGTCTTGAAAAGGTGGATGAACATTCTCTTTTCAAAGAATTTGACCATTCTTTGAAAAAGCCAGGCAAAGCTGTTATTGCCTAGATTAGTGATTCATACCATTGTTGATGAATTCCAAGAAATTCGTGACCTTGGGCAGGCACATGTATTTGTAAAGTGGAATAAAAAAATATAATGCCTGACATTAATATTAGTAATTTTGCAGTGAAACTTATTACGTTCTGCAATCTACTTTGTGCAGATCAGCATCTGTCTTTAAAAACAGCTTGAACTATGTTGAACCAGTGGCCTTGTACTTGCGTAAGGATGATTATTGGAAAGATTTATTTGCCCTGTATGTCCCTATTAAAAAAAATGCTCAGTGCCATTTCTGAGTTGCAGTCAGTCAATATACAGTATGATGAAGCATACTCATGCCTAGCTTAAAAACATATTTTGAAAGCTATTGGATGGGTAGAATGCATTAGAAAATGTTTTATTCAAGACTGAAGGGTCATCTTTAGCCTTCATACTATATCAAGATTTATTTGAGGTGGTAAATCCATTGGTGAAAAGAAACATAAGGTGCTTGCTATTTATCTCATCCTAGGTGACATTCTGCCACATAATAGATATGAAGAAAAACACATTTGAACTTACAAAAATGATGAGTTACAGTATAGACAGTGCTTTGTATGTGTGAGTAAGTTATTAATTAAAACTTGCAAAATCTAGGCCTGCCATTAAAAGTATTGATTTCAAAATTAGGCAAAGTTACAATAAATAATATCTTAGCTCACACAAATTAAACAAGCTGTATTCCAAAACAGTGCTACTCAATGTTTCCTAAATTATGTCAAGTAACCTGACCTGTTTTTTCATCTTACCTTGTGAAGAAAATGAGAATATATATTTTTTCCCGATATCTGTTTACTTAAGATATCATTTCTTTTTGTACTGTGTTTGTTACGAGTAACCGATAATAGTAATGCATATACAGTAAATGTAGGCTGTGAGAGAGATATGCATACACATAAATACATGCAAACACACATATATTCTAGCTGAAAGGAACACATAGGCATGGATTCAGTCATTTTTTCCTTTACCATGAATGACAAATAAATGAAAGTGTATGTCATATTTTTAAATGGAAATGTTTCTAATGTATTATTGTGTACATGACAGACCTGCTAATTGTTTGTATGTCAGTATAGGATCTATAGGATTAGCTAACATTCATTTAGAAACATGATATTTGCTTGGTAGCTAAAGTAACCTAGTTAAAACGTAGTAAACAGTAGAAACGGCACAGTGGTCGATAATGTTACTTTCTGGACCAAATAACAAGCATTTCAGTGCTTAATTTTGGTGGCATCTGTACTAAAATATTTTACACTCACTCTGTCAACTCATTAGCATGCTAGCTAACATTAAAGTCAAAATGCTGAAAGCAAAGCTGGCTAAAAGTGTGGGTGTATTTTACCCAAGCAGGTTCAAACAATAGAACATGCTTTTGCAATAAAAAAAGATATTCTTAACTGTCGTCGAGCTCATTCTTTTAAAGGAGGTAGACGACTTTTTCAGGTTTGAAGTATTGTTTTAGCAGGACTATTGTCAAAATGTGAACCCTAGCCATGAAACAATATAATGTGTGGAATGTGGGCCTGACAGAGAACAGATATCAGGAATATAAACGAGTTTTCTGCAAAGACTATACAGTTGCAAAAGCAGTAGCTTAAGTTTTTTTTTTTTAGGAAATTAATAGTTAGCAAGAAAGCCAGTGCAACAAGTTAGAGGAAGGATTTGAACCCATGCCTCTCACTCGTCCAAAGGTCCTGTGCTACCATTGAGCTTCTAGGGAAGGGCTGTGGTCACCAGCATTTTTTAAATTAAAAAACACGTGCACCTCTATATATCCATTTTGCGTGTGTATCCGATGTTTCCATTGGGCGATGCAGCTATATGTCCAATGGGGAGATCTATACTTTGCGGGCCTAGAGCATGTGTGATGATGTATTTGGCAGGAAAAAGAAGAAGAAGCAGAAGAAGGATGTCACATGCTAGCGTGACACCCCTGGGAGGGAGATGCGACAGTGCCGCGGAACACCGTTGGTTGCAGCATGGAGAGAGAGAGGGCGCAACCTCACAAACTCTACCATCTTCACCCTTCCCCCTCACAGGTCCTGGGCGAAAACAATAAACTAGGACAACAAATTAAAATAACAAAGAAAAAAACAAGCATGGAACCGTCCAGACCCACGGCGTAACTCACTTCCGCAGACACTGGCACCACCTCCACAATTTGGGGCCGAGACCGGGAGCTAACACCGAGAGCGCAATTATGAGTTTCGGTTCGTTTTAGCACTAAAGACCAAGAAAGGAATCCTCAGCTGAAAAGTTGGAGGAGCTGGACCTGGCCGGGAAGGCGGGTCAGCTACAGAGCAGGGAACTGAAAGAAAGGGTGAAGTGGTCCGTTTAATTTTATTTAATGTATGTTTGTGTGCGCTCTCTCTCTCCACGCGACAGAAACGGTGTTACCCGGTACTGCCGCATCTCTCCTCCCCGGGGTGTCACGCTTGGCGTGTGACAGGCTATATAAAATTGTCCTTCAAATTTCCATGGCACACTTGATCTTGCCACACAGCGCACTAGTGTGCCGTGGCACACCATTTGAAAAACCACTGGTTTAGGCTCTCGCAATATTAGTGGCTTTACTGTATGTAAATTTTTAGTAGGAGTGAATATATACAACCAGAACTGTTCAGCCTTATCAACAGCACATACAAGAAGCTGTTGACAAGAACAGTGCTAGAGGCATCAAATTTGATTCACTTTTTAACCAGCTTAGGTACTTTCATGTTTGTCAGACTGGATTGCCTCTTTCCAAATCTCTGTGAGGTAGGTCACTGTCTCATGTGAGATTGCACAGTTCATTAATTATTTGGTAAAGTGTTTTTACCTATATCGAGTTGAATAGATGCGTCACTCAATATAAATATCTTGGTACAGATGCTAAAGTCAAACCTCCTGAGATCAGGCCATGTATTGAGACATCATCTGGACACGCTTTGTAAAACTGGTGTCTTTTGAGAATGTTACGTCTTTTAGTCGAGGACAGGATTAAAAATCCCTCAGATAATGGGGGACGGTACTTGAGCCAAATTGTTGGATATATAGGTACACCAGTAATTACTTTAGATCAGGTTGAATATTTGAAAGTCCTCATTGTGGGGAATGCATTCATTTTAAGGTTAAGACCTTTCCAGGTCACCTCCTTAAGCCAAAGAATCACTATCTACGTCACTACGCTGAGCTCATCATTAAGTATGGGCCTCTTGTACATCCGTGGATATTAAGATTTGAAAGTAAGCACACTTACTTTAAACAGTGTGCTCAAAAAATTTCCACAATTTTAGATACCTCTGTGCAACTCCAGCAGAGTGGCACCAGCTTCATAAAGCATACTTTGGTGCTGGTAGGTCATTTCTGCCCCTGATTCAGAGAAGGGAACTCAATTTTATAGTAGTGACTACAATGAAAAAAATCAGGTAGGCAGTTTCATTTGATTTCATTCCTGATGCTACAGTAGCTGTAAAAAAAAGTTTCAGGCACAGCCTTATGTACCTTCCAGGGTGCCGGAGAGAGCAGAAAACATTCAGAGGGCATCCAAAGAGTTCATCGCACACAAGGACAACCCGATGAAACCTGTGGTGTTGCTTGTAATAAAAGGCCTTCTTGTGTGCAATGAGCCCTTTGGATTCGTTTTTGTCCAGTTTGGAGAAGAGTTGGAGAAGATTTGCATTACATTGAAATGTTTTGATTGTTCTTTACTGTACAATACTGTTCTTACAGTACTTTATTCACAACTTCAGTTACCAGCTAAATACTGTAATTCATGGAATTACATGTAATTACTTTAAAACAGCTACAGTGAAAAATCTGTTTCACAGTAACACATCGTGATTCTTATTTATAGACATCTATTGGAATTTTATGGTACTCTATTGGCAACATTTTTTTTTTTTTGCCAGTAAAACAATGTAAAAGTTTTTTTTTTTTTTTTTTTTTTTTTTTTTTTACAGAGTTGCACTTATGCTACAATATACCGCCTCCGTTTTGAAATGGGCTTCATAACAAACTGTAACAGAGACAGGATGCAGCTGGGCTGCTCCTGTGGTTCCCAAAAGCGGAGATTAAAAAAGTACAAACGAGAGTGGGAGTGAGAGAACTCATCACGTTGGTGGCGCCTTGTATACACCTGGCTGAGCAGCTCCTTCCTGTGCTACTGTTTTTATCACACAGCAACCCGTGGGCAGTTAAACTAACATAAGCCAGCAAAAATGTCTTTTTTAACAAAATGAGGGTAAAGCAGTGCCCGTGTGTATGTGAAATACCGCAAGCGCTAACCGAGGTGAAAGACTGACCCACAGTGAGAAACATCTGACAATCCCTGTCAGTGATGTTGGACTCGTAATCAGCTGCCAAAGAGTTTATCTTCATAACTCAGAACTCAGAGAATATGAAGTCTTTCCATCCTCAGTGACGTGCGGGCGGTGCTCAGACTCAGATAAGATCTGGGGGTGGGGTCGGCAATGCAGAGACAGGCAGGATGCAGGGGACACGGCAGTTACGAGACAACGTTTTTTGGAAGAGGCTGGACCGAGAAGCCCGCTTCCGCCACCTGGCCCTCCCTCTTGCCTCTCCGAAGTGCTGACGGGGCAGCTGGGAGGAAATGGCGCAATAAAGGGAAGAGCTAATGAAAGGTCGGGGAAGGTCAGCACCCGCAAATGCCTTTGAGGGACAAGGGCGCGGAGGAGGGTCATCCACTCCAGGGGTGAAATGTTTCACTCGCTCGTTTCACTGGAGGACAGGGCGTCAAACGTAAGGGAGGGTCATTGGGACCGGCCCGAGGTCCCAACCCCAGAGACCAGATTCTGGGAACGTTGAAGGAGTCAGGGGTCAGCAAAGGTATGCAGGAGCTGCGTAGAGAGGGTGATGAGACCACATCATTGCTCAATTTTTGACAGGCGCTCCCGTTTTGATCCCTCCCCCCTCCTTTCTGTCTTACTCGTGATTCTAAAAGATAGCTGAAGGAGGCAGTTTCTCTTCTGCTTAAACGAAAGACCGCATGCAACAAAAACTCAGAGCCAACCGGTAACAGTTTTGGTGAGGTCTATGAATTATGGTTTATGAATGATTATTTCCTAGAAACACTGCTGTTATGTGGAATCATTCTTATGTGCAAACTTAGACTGAACGATGAAATGACAGTCCAGAGGAAGTAGTACGACTTTTCCTACAGAAAGACATGTCCTGCCTCTCATGAAATAAACAAGAAGTCCTGAACAGCTCAAAATAAATAATCAATGTATGCTTCCAGAATCCCACAGGAAGAAATTAGGTGAGTCCATGAGAGGCCATTATGCTATCTCCAGGGCACTGGATAATTAACCCAAGATATAAACAAGATTAAGCACTAAATTGGAGCGGGCCTGATTATCTAATCTAATGTTGTGTTTGATTTTCAGCCCATCAAAAGATATATTGACAAAATGGAAGTTTTTTTTCTTGCCCCACCAATCATTTCATTACTTTGTGTGGTCAAGTTATAATTTGTTACCATTATATGACATAAGCTTAAAAAAAGTATGGGTCAAAATTAATTTTCAATATGGTCTTGATCTACAACACATCAAGCTTGTTAATCCCCAAGTAAAGCTAGTTCAACTTCAATTCTGTCATTAATAAATGGGGGGGGGGGGGGGGGGGGCTTCATTTTTGATTACTTGTGATTAACAAGCTTTCAGAGTATCACCAATCAGCCACTGATTTGTTTTGCATCAATGTGTATATCTCTCCAGTGCATATACAGTCATTGTATTTGACCTGAAATTGGTTTGGGTCAAACCTATTTTCCAAAATGAACTGTTGATTTTACCTTGAGTGGCAAATTAAAATAATTGATCCATCCACTTTTTTCTCATTGGATCACATTGCACACAACTTGCGTCTGAGGAGCATGATGGGAAAAACCTTGCGTTAGCATAATAAACAATATATCAGGGGAGTCGACAGAGACTCATTAAATAAAATAAACCATCAGCTTTGTTCATTAAGGTCCAGAGAAATCAATGAAGGAAATTTTTAAGAATTAAAAGTTTCAAGGTTTTGAAAATACCTATATTATCGCATTCTACTTTTAAACATGTACAGTACACTACCCACAAGAGAACTAAAACTGAAGCATTGCATTTGTGTTTAAAAATCATTTAATGAAAAAAGGTTGTTCAGTTGTTTTATATTTTAAATTATTTGATGTGATGTTTAAACTGTAAACACCACAAAGGTATCCTGTAGAACAATGTAAACTTCACATGAAATAATCAAAAAGAAATTTCTCCTGATGGAAAACGATTGCGAACAGGTTTAGAATAATTACACTTTTAAAGGTAATCATTCACCTCCAAATCCAGTATTTCTTACACACAAATTACTAGTGCAAGCCAACAATATTGAGCATGGTGTTTTTCCCACTTTTGGTTGGTCCAGCATTCAGCTGGTCCCGACCCATTTGATTTAGCCTCTCTAACCCCTCCATTTTGTTTTTAATTTGCTGACAACCTGAAGGCCTGAAGATAAGCTTTATTGCCCACCGTCGTATATCACAGATAATTTAAGCATCTTAATGGAGAGGCCTGTTTGGACAACTTATTGATGCTGGGAAAGGAGGTGGGAGTAAAGATTTCAGCTCTCTAATAATGCAGGGTTGCAGTTGGACCCAGAAACCTTGCGTTATATTAATCTACCCTGAGCACACTTAACCACAGCCCTATTGGCAGGCAACTGTGAGGCACAGCAACATGTTGCCATTAAAAATGAACTAGTCCAGAAGCTTATTCCAGCACAACATTTAAACATTTGTATTTTAAGCAGAAGGCTTATCATGATGGCAATCAACACTGAAGCATCAACCAACCCCCACCACCCCAGGAAAAGTAAAAACAATTTTTTTTTTTTGCTTTCATGGACACCATTGTACGATGCAAAAAAGTGTAACCATTCAGAGGCACACCAGTTAATCTCTCACAGATATTCTGGGGAAATTCATAAATCTATCAAGAGGAATGTACTCATTTACATGCTAGTCTGATCATTCATTTCCTTTAAAAGTTTGCCACTGCCTTTTTCAAAATACTGTAGAAAAGCAGTAAGTTCCTGTGAAATGTATTGTAACAAAAGTACAGCAGCACCCTCTGATGGATAGAGAGAGAACAGGCACCTGAAACAACATTGCATAAAACTGTCAGAAGGTCAGCCTCCCAGTGGCAACAAAGGTAATTTACCACAGTTTTTTTAAAATTATTCTTGAAACCTAATAAGATACAGCTTTCATATTATACTAAGCAACATAAGCAGAGTAATTACAACTGCTGGGTTATTTTATTGTGTGCGGCCTCAATAGGCACATCTGGATTACAAGAGGGAAATATGATTGGTTGTGGTTGACAGGTAAATTACAGAAATTCTTTCTGAAATTAGATTTTCTATGATTTTTCTTGATTTTCATGACTAACATATTCTATGACTGTGGTTCAGCCCATGTTAATACAATGGGGGCCTACTGTAGGATAAAGCCTTAACAACTCACAAGGTTTCTATTGTTTTCCAATTTCATCAGCACACTGTATAAAAATGCAAACAAGTATTAGTGGATTGATTTATTCATTCATTTTCTAAATTCAGTAGTATTACCTGGAAAAATCTTACGAACAATCTTCTAACCAATTCCAAGCAAATAGTTTGAACAGTAAGAGAAAAAGCTTATGCGTGCAGCGCACTGTTTCTTCTTACCCTCGGTCGAGGGATTCAAGTGAGATGCAATGCATTTTTTGGGGCAAGATGAATGCCCGAGAATGACAAAATAGGCAGAAAATAAACTATTTTTCATTAGATGTCCAAAATAATGCTTCCTTGATTTAATGTATTGTTTCACATCAATGCTGTGTGGTTATATAGGGGTTGGCTGGCTTTTTGAAAGGCCGAAGTAATCCAATATACTAAAAGGGTTCAAATTTTAATCTGAAACACTATCTATAATTTGATAATTCAATTCACTCCACAGCATGGCAGTTTTTTTAAATTTACTATATACATACAGCATATCAAATAAAAATGTATGATTAAAAAAAAACACCTGTTTTGTGCATTGAATAGACAGTGAACTGTCCAGTGTTAATTCAACTCTTATAGAGTTTATCCTGTATGAGTTCACTCTGGCCATAGTGGATTCAAATACTTGGTAGAGGTGATTTAACATTGAACATAGTACTGTGTATCTTCATTGAATGTGGATAAATTGATGTCTTATTATTTGTTATAAATCACATTCTCTACTACAAATATATTCTAGCCTAAATGTTTTTATATTGCTTCTCAGTGTACTTAGGTTACTGGACATTGTGGTAAACTACAATGCCCTTAAAAGTATGGTGATGGGAAAGTGAAATTTGTTCTTTTCACTATATATATACTTAAGGCATTTGGACTTGAGATAAGAAGATGAATATGAGGCAAAAGGAGTCAGCTTTTATTTAATGGTATTTACACCTACATGCTGTATGTTTCACCATTTTTCAGAAACAGCTGTTTTTGTTTTGAGTCTCCCAATTTTCAGCTCAACTGACAATAGTCCTAAAATAAAAGAAAAGATAGGATAATACAATTTTGTAAATGACATTATTACTGTTATTACTGCGGGAACTTATATAGGTGTATATAGACAGGTGTGTACATTTCCAAATCATGTCCAATCAATTGAATTTACCACAGGTGGACTCCAATCAAGTTGTAGAAACATCTCAAGTATGATCAATGGAAACAGGATGCATCTGAGCTAAATTTTGAGTGTCATAGCAAAAGGGTATGAATACTTAAGGAAATGTGATATTTCAGTTTTTAATAAACTTGCAAAAATTTCTAAAATTCTGTTTTCTCTTTGTCATTATGGGGTATTGTGTGTAGATTGATGAGAACAAAAAATAATTTAATCAATTTTAGAATAAGGCTGTAACAAAATGTGCATAATTCGGCATATTTTAAGACAATCATCCTCCTTAGAGATTAGCCTCTTTTGGTGACCTGTTGCTCTCTAGGCTCAGTCCACAAATCTTGGCAGGTTTAAATATAAATTGCCTTTTTGCTTTGGGGAAGTCTGTGATGTTTCCAATCTTAATCAAAGACAAGAATGTAGGTCAGATATGTATTAATCTTCCACGTTTTTCAATTTTTTCCCATGGCACTTCAGATATCAGATATTAAGAAGATTTCAGATTTGCATATTGTGAAAATAACTACCTACATTCCTTCATGCACAAATTTCATTCGTTCTTTCCTCTAAAACTGCAATGGAAAAAACCAAAAAGAAAAAAAAGGTCCAAGCTGAAGTCAACTCAATAGAGTATTTATTGCACTGAATAGTTCGCAGATCAAATAAGGATTACAATACAAGACTCTAATTTAACTTTTAAACATTCATGAAAGCGATGTTTGAAAGTGAACATAATATTGGAACCCTGCCGAGCTAGTCCTGGAACTAAAACAAAGGGTGGCGAGTCCTCAGTTTGGCTGCTGTTGTAGAAAACCACCTTTTTATGTTTCACCTTCAAGGCTTGCCCTCGTAGTTCTTGTCTCTCGTGAGTCACTAGCGAGCAGATCCGACACCCCTCGTTTAAATGATCGCTCAACCTGCTTGCCCTTCCCCGGCGTCTGGGAATTCTGCCACCTGCTCCTTTTCAATAATGACATCAATTAGTACCCTTTGTTTGGCAACTGGTGTCAATTAGAGACCCAAACGCAGTTTTGCGCTAAAGCCAAGGTCACATCCATGAAAGTACGGTTTGCATTGCAATTGATCTTAATATCATCTTGATAGGGGTCACCATGCCCTCTGAGCTTACACTCAGCTCACCTAGGTGAGCAAAGCAGAGTGAATCTCCACAGGTCCTTACCAGCTCTGATGGTTGAGGTCTGCAGTTTCAAGATGTCCTCTTAGAAAGGAGACACACTTGAGGCCTACACATCATTACGCTGCATTTTATTTCGATACAACACTACAAAGCTTAAAACAATGTGCTATGCAGCTGTCGTATGATCAATCGGCAAATGACCATGAGAGTGGAAAGCAATGGAACAAAGTTAAATGATGCTATATTGTGCAAATAGCAGACACAAACTTGTTTTAAAAATGCACATATGAATGGACAAAAAAGACCAAATGCTTTAAATCCTTCCCTGCTGTGCATACTTAAGGGTGTCTGAATGCTTCTCTATATTATGCTACTGTGCACTGCTTGTATGGTAACAGCAAATGTAGTATTCGCCATGTGTCTTAGATCTGAATCAGCTGCACTCCCAGTAGCAGACCCCACACCATTATGACTACAGCTTCCTATGCCAACCACTGGGCCTATCTGTAAATGGACATAAATAAAGGGTATGGACCACATGTTGCTTGTGTTTAAAACAGACTGTTAAAAGACTGTGGGATTGATGGGCCCATTTTACAGACTCTTGAACTTCACAGTAGGCTTCTACAGGTACCAGAACTTGCAGACCAAAACCATTATGTGGCTGCCATTGGAATGAGGCCTAGAACTCACCTGATATTAAATTTATTAAAGCAATTCACTTTCTTTATTTGAAAGCAGAGAAAAACTAAAGTAATAATAACTGATCAGCGTAGCCATTGACTGGCCTATTACATGGCACTCATTCGAACAGAAAGAGTACATCATATCAGCCTCATTACTGAAGATTAGGCCTTGTCGACCCTATTATAGAGAGAACTGAGCAGCCCCTTTAAAGTAGAAAGAATGCACTTGCTAAAAATGTACCGTAACGTAGGCCTATGCCCATGGTGAGCGCGGCCCATGGGCATGTGGTCACAAGCACCATCTCTCTATTTTATTTAGTAGCTTATTTATTCGTTTTACCCAAAAAGAATAAGAATTCGATTTTTTTTTTTTTTAGTGCATAAAGTAGCCTAGCAGTGTTTTTACGTGATGTTTTACGGTTTTTAATGCCTTTCAGGCCTTTTGGTAACAAAGCAATAACACATTCTTAATTCTGCAATTAATTATGCCAAAACAGCAATATGGTCAGGTTGTGTGATCTCTGTGAGATATTGTGATTATGGAGCCTGTCTGTTATCAGAGCTGTCTTGGATAGCAATGGTTCTCTACATCTGGGATTAGGCTACTGGACGGATTTAATCTTGAATTAATCTGTGAGACAGTAGGCAGGCATCAGGACAGAGGCTGTTCTCTCTGTCTAGGACACATTACCACTCCATTGTCCACTGCTCGGAAGGGAAAAGCAACTCAAAAATGAACCTCTTCTGCTTTTCATTGGTAAGAAAAACCTGTGATGCTTCATAATTCGTCTTGCTTCTGCTGACAACATAAGAATGTTTATTTTATGATTTTTTATTTTACTTGTGCGCTGTTCTTTCATTTCACAAAAGTGCACCACAGTTGCTACACGAATGATCTGTGTGGCTGTAAAATTATGTCATGTTGAGAAGGATGTTCTGTTGGCTTGCTCAGAGCTAGCTTGTGATCTTTATGTTGGGTTTGGTTAGGATATTCAGATGTGTCGTGTCGATTTGTGTAAATTTTTAAACTTAATATGTTTTTGTTTTTGACTGATGTTAGTTAACTTAATGCAATTATGATTCATATTAAACCAAGTCAGCACATTCTAGTTAACCATAAACATTTAAAATCAGGTTTGTGTTATGCTTTAAATTTCATTTTCATTTCATTTCAATTTGGAATATTTCCTTGAAGCACATGTCTTCTCTTGTGCAGTCTACATGCACAACAAAGTCTGCAAATAGAAAAATTTAATCGACCAAACTGCAATAAAGCAGTGGAGACATGAAATTCAAACACAGAGGTCGGGGAAATGTTGGTGCTGCAGAATTAATTAACAGCATAGACTCTGAGCTCTTTACCAGGTTATGCAGGGAGGAACATGTCCAATTCATGGATTAGAAATAAATAATCACCATGCCCCAAGATTAAATGTCTATTTTCAGTCTCACTGTGGTCATTTTGCTGGCAGCTCAACGTATGTACTGATACTATGCGCTTGTGCTAGTAGAGTAATCAGACTACACCCTGACCTAGGTGAAAATCCTGTAGAAACTTATATACTGTAGATAGTTTTTTTCTAATTAGAATGAGTTCTGTGCTGTCACAGTCAGAACTGTTATTTTACATTTTATATATCAAAGGATTCTCTTCTTGTTTCATATTATTTTTTCTTATATATGAACAGCAGTGCAAAGTAAATAGAATGCAAAAGGTGTCAGGTGTACCCTGTCACAGGTGATTTGATACTGAAAACACTGCTGAATTGGGCTGAAGCTATTTGCTTGCTTAGGTCACAGAAACTGGGCCAGTGGGTCTCATTTCATTGTGGATACTGGGACATGAATAATGTTTTTAAGTATAGAAAATAGTTTTTATGTATTTATGAGGTCACCAACATAGCGTTTTCAATTTCTGGGGTGACAGACAGTCCTTCTGACTGTCCATATATCTTTTCAATGTCCCAGGACAGGCAATAGAAAGGAATGTAAACAACAAATATTTTGATGCAGTGTCTCAAATCTTTAATTTACACAATGGATCTACGTCAATACATATCTGTTCCTATAACATAAACAATAAGGCCCAGCTTTACTAAGCCATTCGTGACTATTTTCTGTGAGGGCAGGGAAGGGTGACCAGACGCGACTAAACAGGGGATCTATAAGCTACCAAAGGGCACTCCAGTAACCACTGAGTCTCGTGAGAGACGAAATAAGAAAGGGGTGCTATACTCCTAGGGGACGTATCCCAAATAATGAATAATAAACCCCTAAACGGGTAACTGAGGAAGAAGGAGTATATAAGGAAAATAAAGGAACAGGGAAATGAGAAATGAAAAATAAACAACTTCGAACCGAAGCTGAGAAAAAGAAAATGTCTTTTAAAAAACAAACAGAAGATGTTGAGGCCAACTAAAACCAGGGGGAAAACTGGTTAGTAAGAGGCAGAAAGGTTTGTGCCCCGAAGGTGACACAATAACCCCTTAAAACCGCCAACCTCAGAATCGGGACAAATACTGTCCGAATACCTTTTTCCTAAAAAACAAAAACAAACTAAAGTCTGAATTCTTTATAAATTCCTTGGTTCCTAAGATCCTTACACCTTGCTCAGAAACGCGACAGGGAACTGGCTAGAGCAAAACACATTACACTCAAGCACCGTTCCACTGCCTACTGACGCTTTAAATACCCAGCCCCAGGTGTGGCTGGTAATCAGCGGAAGATGTGAGCAACCAACAGGTGAACCAGATCAGAGGTAATCCTGCAGGAATGCAAGGAATGTTAGAGCAGGTACAATCATCCCACAGGAACCAAAAATAACGATTAGCCGAGTGGCTAATCTGCAAGCTCGAACTAATCGTCCCCACACACCAAAATAACGACTAGCCGAGTGGCTAATCGGAATGCTAACCACTGAGCCGGTGCAGGCACAGAAAAATGATCTACCCTGCACAGAAACCGTGACAATTTTCAGACACAAATATGACGCACTCTGCCCCAGAAACGTGTCTTATGTATCAAAGAGGTGTACGGTGGTGGAAGCGCTGTATGTGTGATCCACATGAGTCATGTCAAGGTTGCGCTTCTCTCCTTAATGCATAGCCTACGCATTTAAGGGAGGATTGCGCAAATAGTGGGCAGAGTTGTGTGGCAGATTATGCATTCCATTGAATTTACTAAGGTTAACACAATTAACAAGGGTTTGATTTTTGCATGACATTTCTCTGCCTCTATAAAGAGCAGCAACACTGTTGACAGCAGCCATCAAACAGCCATCAAATGCAGGCTGCATTCTAAACTGCTGGAAAATAAAAAAAGCACTAAAAACAAAAAAAAAAAGAGACATCAATCTATGAATCCATGCCACCTGCGACTTCTGTGATGAACCGTTGTCAGCCATAGAAATAATTACTCTTCTGACACTCTTCTGACATGACACTAATTTCCCCTATGCTTTGTAGGAGGGCTCCATGGACAGCCTCTATGAGCCAGTCCACAACACCAGTGGTGCACGGGAGCATTTAATTCCCAGCAGGATGCGCAGCCGGGCAATCCTCCCGGAGCAGAGCAGCGAGTGGCACGGCTCAGTACCGGCATTCCCAGTGGTGAGCACAGCGCCACCTACTGGTGGAATCATCTGTGTCAGAGCATGCGCCTTTCCAGTGCGTGTGCGCGCCGAGAGCTGCTACAGGCTACTGTGAATGCATGGCGGTACATTCCAGCAGACAAGTAATTGGACATAATAGGATTAAATAGGGGACTCGATTTTAAAATGTATGTATCTGCTTCAAAGGTATTTTTGAGATTCAGCACAAATAAAATGTATGGCTCACATGGTAAACAGGAAAATGTAGCGAGAGAAAATCCTAAATAGTGTGCTGTGTTCATTTGCTGTTTGAGGGACATGTGTAAAACGAGACCGGTGAAAAACAATGGAATGTATTACATGGTTTTTGCTTGATGAAACGTCATGTTACAGGGATTAACATTAATACAAGTATATGGGGGAACATCTGGACAATATATGCATGAATAAAGGTGAATTGGGAATTACCTGTGGCACAATAATGCATAAAACCATAAAACAAACACAAAACATTTAAAATATTGTTATACAAATATACTGAAGACAAATGAAATGAAATGAAAACAAATGAAAACTGCTTGCTAAATTACTTTAACTCTCATTCTAAAGAAGCTCTTTTGTTTAGGCAATGTTGCAAAAATAAAACATTTTATTTACTCAAAATTTCTAATTGGAAACATAAAAAATACCATGTATCATCTATATGTGGTATATAATAGTTGGTCATGATATATATATATATATATATATAGCAATTTGGTGACAGTGCCACTTGTTGATAGTTTATAAAATCCCAGGTTGTAATGATAATAAGGTGAGACTGGTAAAGTTTTTAAGATGCTACTGCTCTCTAACCCCACTAAAGTTTATTCATAAACTTCACATTCTCGTTTGTTTTCCATCTCAGGAGCTGTCCCAACCTTGCAGAACCCGTTCAATAAAGAAGAAAAAGTAAGTGGACCTGTCTTGTATAATTTAAAATGGCTGCCATTTGCCTCCATGCAAGCAAAAGTTCAGGACCTAATTGTCACCTATAGTATAAAGGGTGAAAAGGTAGGTCCTTAGGCTTAGGCTTACCAACACCAACTGTTTGGAACATCATTAAGAAGAAAGAGAGCACTGAGGAGATCAGTAATCGCCTGGTAGGGCAAAGAAGTTAATGAAGAATAATTCTCACCATGATGAAGAAAAACCCCCGAACACCTACCCAACAAATCAGAAACTCTATTCAAGAGGCAGGCATGGATGCATCAGTGACTAATATA